>NW_027317908.1:4751-8421 GCF_032062135.1 Pyxicephalus adspersus | reverse complement strand
GGGCTTTAAAAGCCTCAGGTTAAACGCTGGGGAAACAGTCCGTGTAGACTAAGCCTTAGAGAGTTATTGACCAAGGAGTCCCCCTGTAAAAGCTTCTTTTAAATAAATATTAAAACAATATACAACAACATAACACAATATACAACATCATAACATTTAGACACATCCGGGATCCTCAGGCCCCCAGCTGTTTGTTAAAACATATAACTTTTAAACTAAAAACTAATAAAATATGTTTTTTTTCTTCATTTTATTGCACCATTAACTAATGCACATATATATGTAAATAAAACCAATTCTTGGATAATGCAATCTTTGAGAATGTCTGCCTTTGCAGTGCTAGCATATTATTACACTTTTTTTCCATGAAAAAAAAACTTAAATATTTTTTGTTTAGGTTAAAAAGTTATCTGCAATCAGAGACAGAAACAGGATGTAATGGTGAACATCAAAATATAATGAACTTCATTATACAAAATGAAATCTATAAATAAAAACATCCAGATAAGCTTGTTTTATTACATATCAGAAATGCAGGTGTGCTACATGAGTTTTGCACTTATAACAGATGATTTCACTAAAACATTCCAAAGTCTTTCTTTGCAGATGTGTTTACAAGGGAAAAAATCTGCTTACCTGCAATGCTAATTACATTTCCTTCTAGACACAATGGCTAATTCTGATTGTTTTACCATTTACTTTGAATCTATTATTAAACTCAGAGAAAGTGTTTTACTGGAAATAAAACACAACTCTGCTAACAAAACCTGAGCTATAAATTGTGTATTGAAGATTTTGTATTTCTCTCAATACAGAGTTTGTTTAAGAACCCATGGAGGTAAATAGGATCTGAGGCTGAAAGGGGTTTTATTTACCTCCACTTAAAGCAGAACTATCACGAAAAATATAACACAGGTTAAAAGTCGTCGATCACAGGCACGAGTGACGAACTTCCAGACAATGTAAAAAAAAAAGTGCCACTCTCACTACACATGCAGTATGTATCACAGGAGGTTGTGAGATTCCTATTCATTCTTTACTGCTGCTTTAAAAGAAAAAAAAACTTTTTTACCTAAACTGTGACCCCTGCAAAACAGTGTTTATAGACCTGCATGTATGATTTAAAAAAAAAAAGACTACCCAAGTCTTTCAATTTTTATTGTTTTTTTTAGTGTTCTATTCAGGTTGTAGAAGCGGTTGTGTTCTTTATACTCAGGTAAGACAGTACACACAAGGAAGAACAAGGGAGTGTGGCTGGGAGATAAATATTTAAATGCTACTTTTATTGACACTTTGCTATGGTGAAAAACTGGAGGAAAATGGAAATTTTTCTTTAGATAATCAGATAGTGTCTGATTTACAGAGGTATAAATAATTTGCAAAATTTAAGTAAAAGAATATATTTGATCTGTTATTACCACCAAAACTGAAATATAGGCAAAGTTCATGGAGAAATTACACAGTGCAGCAAAATTCTTGCAAATGTCAGGAAACAAATGGGGCATATTGAATTCAGCATTATTAAACATGCCTGATTGTGTCTGTTATATAAATAAATGTAATATTCTAATATATATTATCTCACTGTTACTTGCCTGAACAAGGACACTAAAATTATTTTTCCAAAAAACAGTCTTATGGCAAAATTTTCATTAGCGCATTAGAAATACTTGAAATACAGATCAGCTGCCTGAGCTCATTATTTAGGCTGTAATCGCTTTTGCAGATGGTTGCTTGTGGTGTGGCACCTGGGAAATAGATGGGACCAGAGTATTACAATGTGCAGCTTCCTTCCCTGGGCTTTAATGTCTAATTAGAAAGTGTCTTGCAAGTACATTGGTATTGATCTCATAAATGGTTAAACTGGAATAAAAATTTTCTTTGCAGAGCATTAGCTATTTATCCACAATTCTATATTTTGGCCATTCTTGTTTTTACTGTACTGTAATATCAGGTGAATCTGAATAATGAAGCCATGTTGGATATGTTCCAGAGCACGATTTCTGGCAGTGTGTGTCACAGAAGCTAGCACCTTCACAGCTGTTGAACACACAGTAACTATATTGCTTGCATTATGTGCTACAGCCTGCTTTGCCAGGGTCCTCATTTGACCTCTTTTTGGGCATGGCAGTAAAATAATGGTAAGCTTTGCCTCCTCTAAAATACAGTGTTTATTTATGGAGAGTAAAGTGTATGTGAGACTTTGATAAGGGTTTTTTTTTTAATTTGAAAGCACTGCTTGTTATGTTAATACCTACAGAGTAGCTGAATTCAAAATCTGAAAAATAAATTGGGAGGAGAAGTGGTACAGCTGCACACTACAGCTAAACTAGTCAGGTTCCATCTTGCTCATCCAATATTAAACTCGATTCAATTTTATAAGTTCTGTAAGTGTGGGGCAAGATAACAGAGCGTTACATGAAGTGTTCCTAAACTGATTTAGAGCAATAGAGGATAGATCCAAGCCCCCTTTAGGGAGCACAGTAATGTGAGCTCAAAGTCAGTTTGAAGTAAAATAACCACAATTCATTAAGGAGTTGGAGCTCTATATATAAGCTGTGGAAAGTCACTACAATTTATTTGGTGGTGTATGATGAAATTTTGCCTTTGTCTAATTAACAATTTGTAGAAATAAAGAATGTTCCCAATGGAGTAGGAGAGTTTTTCTACCCTTATTAAAATAATGGAGTTATAATACAATAAGGAAAAGACACAAAAGAAAATAGAAAGGGGGGAAGTAAAGGGAAAGCAAGAGAGGAAATGGCTAAAAATAAAAAAACAAATGTAAGAAAAAGAATAAGGAAAATGTGAGCTAAAATTTACTGTGCACTACTAATGCAGGAAAACCTTATGTGGGAGAAGTTACTGTGCACCATGCAAAGCAAGGGGACCCATTTTATCTTACTTATTTATTGGTTCGGGCAACCCAAATAAAACAGGTTCGGAGGAAATGACTAATTGCTGAGATATAAGGCCTGATTTATTAAAGCTCTCTTAGACTGTAGAGGATACACTTTCATCAGTGAAGCTGGGTGATCAAACAAACCTGGAATGGATTTCTTAAAAGTCATTTGCTATTTATTAGCAAATGTTTTCAGTCCTGGACCAGATTCATTCCAGGTTTGCTGTGTCACCCAGCTTCACTGATGAAAGTGTATCCTCTCCAGTCTTGGAGAGCTTTAACAAATCAGGCCCATAGAAGGAGGAAATTGGGAGTTGAGTCAGTACAGTACCTAGGCAAGCAGATCTAAACATGTTTAAGCAAGTCAGTGGTCTTTGCCTATTTGAAGGTAATAAAGGTGATACCAATAGGGACAGAAAAGTCATATAGTCTGAGAGCTTCACAAAAAATTGTTGATTGTAAATGTTCTCTGGGTTTTGCACAGACCAAACTGAGACATAGGCCCTGATTCATCAATGAAATTCGCGCTCGCTGGACGCGCGTACTTTCGCGCTTCCAGCGAGCCAGTTTCCCACGGTCCGGAGTCGAGTGCGCTCGTACACTCGCCCTCTCACTGCCAGCCGGATTCCTGCCCTGATAATACTGAGCAATAGGGGTTGCGAATCTGCCAATTAAGGCGATTAGATTTCAGCTGCGTGATTAAGGAGGATCTGTTAAGCTGTCACTGGTGAGATCATAGCAATTAATTAGCGCACACCTGCTCTCTGT
>NW_027317908.1:0-2126 GCF_032062135.1 Pyxicephalus adspersus | reverse complement strand
GTTTTGTTTAATTGTGATATAAGTAGCAGCCAGTCAAATGTCTCTTTTTGTATTCACACCTGCATGACAAAAGGAAGTTGGGTGGTTGGTATGGACCATTAGAGAAGTGTAATTTGTTCTTTTTATACATCACCTCATGCTCTCAATCTTTGCTCTGCTTTATTGAATCTTTGTTTTATATGTACAAATATCTACTTCATACTGATAAAATATAAGATTTATAAGCACTGTTGTTCTCTTAAGCTTTTGCTGTTGATGATACTAAATAATGATATGAAGATAAAGCATCCACTTATAACAGTAATAACATTCAACTTCATTCAGATTTGTGTAATATGGTGTGGATCCCTGCCAAGTATAAGCAATCATGCACAATAGTGAAAATGATTGACTATTTTCCTGGTAAAACAGAATGTTTTATTCTAACAACCATACAATGTTCAGAACTGCATTTAGGCATAATTCTACCCAAGGCACACCTGAAAAATGACATCCTTTGTGTGATCACTATTCTTTGTACCGTGCAATTATTTTAGCAGAAAATGCTAGAAAGCTCTGCCATTGACAATGTGTGGGGTCTGCATTTATCAAAACACAGACAACCAAAATGATATCCTATGTAAAAATGTACTAAAACTAGTTCACATTTTAATATCCAATTCAAATAAATATGTATTTAGCTAGTATTTATGAGTTAGTCAAAAACATCTAGAATGTCATATAAAACATGCTACAGATATCTGGCAAGTAAATTAAAAAATGCAATTAAATAAAATTTATTTTCACAGAAAAAGAAAATACTGAAAAAAAAAGTTCAGTCTCATCAACTTGCAGCAGATTCCAAAATTCTGCAAAGACACTGAAAATGTCAGCTTTTCTGACAAGCAAAACTGAAATTTAGGGTATTGTTGGGGTTTATTATGAAGCTTCACCCAACAACATTCCTATTGGACCATCACTATGATAACCTGGCTTACCTGGCAGGAAAAGGTGGGCAAACTTCAACAGGCCAGCTGGTATTCGTTTTTATCTGCAGATTTTTCCTGACATATATCTAGGTGTCTGCAGTTTTTTGTGTTTTAATGTACAGACATAGTCTTTTAAAGAGGACACTACATTACATTAAAACACAGTCTGCAAATATTAAACGTAAACATATACCAAAGTTGCTAGTTTCACTGTTCCAAGATCAGGCCATGTTTGATCACATTCAGATTAGTGTTTATGACATTGGCACAGCCTCTAAAGCAGTGTTTCTCAACCAAGGTTCCTGCAGAGGTTGCTGGGGGCTCCTTGGACAGTTTGCTATTTATGTCTCTCAGGTCAGTTTAATTGATCTTTTTTGCTCTCTGTCAGGGCCAGCAATGTAAGAGGCATTTTTCCTACTCACCACCATACCAATGTACTGTGGTCTGTGTATATAGTAATTATAGAAGGGGTTCCCTGAAAGTTATATTAAGGGTTCCCCCATGTAAAAAGGTTGAGAAACACTGTTAAGTCATGTAAGAAACACAGAACACACAGGAGGAAGATTGCCTGTCTCCTAAGTGTGCTCCTCCTTTAGCATGTGCTAGGACCACACTTGGCTGGCATGGTCCAGTGCTGCCATCATAAGGAAAGCCTCTATTGGAAATACCATACAGGCATTCACTTGTAAAAACATGTAAAAAAGAAGTGGCTGCTAAAAAATGGCTGAAGGTCAGAAGGTAACAAGAGTGTTCTTGTGTTTGCTGAATTTAATTGTATGTGGACACTGTACATGAAGGGGCTTTTTATGATTTATACTGCTCAATTCTCAAAGAAGTGTGCTTCACCAAACCTACCTGATATGCAGGTTCTAAGGTCTATAGTTCAGGTCTATGGTTTGCAGGTCTCAGGTTTGCATTTTCTCTCCATGTTTGGGTGGGTTAATCAAACATGGAGAGAAAATGGAAACTCCATGCTGATAGCTTAATCTCTTTGCCCCCAACCTTGGCACACCTTGCATGCATATTATGTGTGGTCTTTTTGGTATAACACTAATGCTATCTAGCTGTGGCAGAAGGCACAAAGCTGGCCTGGGTTAATCAAGATTAGACATCTAGGGCCAGTAAACATACTCTAACAATAAATACAGCTGATTCTGC
>NW_027317907.1:2723-8442 GCF_032062135.1 Pyxicephalus adspersus | reverse complement strand
GGTCTGTAGTTACCTGGTAATGATTTTGCTCCCTTTCTGAAGATAGGAACCACATTGGCCTTACACCAATCCATCAGTCCTGCATATCGCTTGGAGTTTTCTGTCCTGACGTTCCGAAGTTTTCCTGGGTCTACCTGTATGTTTCCCTTTTCTAACTTTTCCATTTAGTTCGTACTTGCTCCAAATTTTAGACACAGTTGACTGGGAACAACCAACATCTTTTGCCACAGTCCGGGTTGATTTGCCTTCTTGAAGGATTTTTATAATCCTTTCTATTGTTTCAAGTGACAGCTCTCTTGCTGGGGCCCTGTTTCCTGTCAATGAGCCAGGTGTAAGAGCTTGATAAGGTCTCTCTTCTGAATCCAGACTAATGGGCCTATCTAGACTTGTGCAGGTGTTTGTTTTAGAAGTGCAAATTACTGGGTAGTTTGATACCATCTTCCTCATTGTTGAGTGATTCCATTACCTTTTCACTTACTTGGTCTGAACAAAAAATGTCATTGAATTTTTGAAGGTACAATGCCGGTATACTCAGCTGTTCCATAAAAAAAAAAAAAGATTTGTGCCATCTCTGTGACTTGCTTTTTCTCAACAAAGAAAAAACAGCCGAATCCTCCAAGAGCAATGATTCCATCTTTTATGTTAGGGGTAGTTTTTATCAATAGAATCATGAATAGGAAAAATAGAAGTCACCTAAAAATAAGAAACCCATGCAGCTTGCAATAAATACGAGAATATTAATGTCTCCTCTTACCCGGTAATGTGAGGGTCTGGTGGGCCTCCATCATGACGTCCTTGTAGAGGTCCTTGTGTCCTCCTAAATACTCCCACTCCTCCATGGAGAAATACACAGTGACATCCTGACACCTTATAGGAACCTGACACACACAATGATACAGTCACCATCCAGAGGGTCCTTCTCCATTTTCCTGCCAGATGCAAATGGGCCCTGGATGTCACATACTCACCCGATGTCTTGTTCACTGCTGTGCAATCCTATAAAGATTGATATGATAGATATTAATGCTTACTTCGTACAGGATCTGTCATTAGCATTAGGAAATAGATCACACACATGTAAATCAGGTCTGTGACCTCTCAGTCCTCACCTCTCCGGTCAGCAGATAGATGATTTCCAGGGTCAGGTCTAATAATGTCTCAGTCATGTGACTCCGGTCCTCATCCATCCTCATGCAGGTGGGTCAGGTGATCTCTCTACCACTCACCTGTGTTACATAAAAACTAAATAATAAATGAATCATTCCCATCAGGCTGCTTATTTTATACATTGCAGGCAGATTTTTCATGCTATCCCCAGCTTTATGTATCCTGCAGAATCCAGGGTCAGGTACGTTCTCAAAAAGAAGAGGAACCTGCCGTTTAAGAAGTCCAATGGCAAAATACTGCACCCAGGGACAAAGAAGGTTCTGGATAACCTTCAAATTTGGGGGTACAATGAGCAAACAGTTTATCCAGGCAACAGGGGAAGCAAAATGTTTTGGCGTGCTGAAGCAGAAGGAGGTGGAATGAATCCCGGGTTCCTCCATATTGGTCTCTGGTTACACCTTTATTACTATACTGGTGAGTTCAACGTGTAAGATAAATAAAGATATGGTCAATATAAAATAAAAAAAACACAATGCCTTTTTCTGCTACCACTATTCTATGTTTTTATGTAACCCCGTGTTCTCCCCGACCACTTTTAGCTGGGCGCACCACCCGGCACTTTGCAGTAACCACGTGGCTGGTTTTTGGTGGTTACTGAATAGTTGGGTCACAATACAGAGGCCACCGACCGCCTACAGCTTCTACCCCCCCAAGCCTAAAATAAATTCTGCGTAGAATACAGACCCAGTGGCCGTCCACTTGCTGCATCTGCAGACCTTCTGTGGGAATTGCCTGTACTGGGGAGTAAATAGAAAGCGCACTTCCTGTCCCACCTACCATGTGGCATATCACATGACCAAAAAGACTGGAAAATTCAGAAGTCTGACTCAGTCCAATATGGGTGACATGGGCACAGGGGGTCTGAATTCAGATCCTAGGGGGAAGCACAAGCCTCGACCTTTCTCTTTTCAGTAGACATCATATGGCTTGGCATTCCATGGCTGGGCTTAGAGGGGCAAACACCTGCTATGGCAAGTAATTCAGTGGCAGGTCTGTCCAATTAGAGACAAATGTAATGAATAAGTCAGCAAGGTACAATCTCTATTACATCCGGCAACAAGGACCTACCTAAGCTATTCAATACTAACCAAACAGGGCTGTAGTGCTAAATTTTAAGCGGGTCCTTATATTGTATGGTTTCAATAAATGTAAACTTTATTGTATGATGGAGAGGAGATTGTACAATCAGACTAACCAACTTTATTCACAACAAATCATTGGGGGAAGGGTGGGACACAAACTATGTGACCGTACCCATTATAGCCCTGCGTAACCAGCGTGATTCTATTAGACAAATATGTCTGTCACACCCCATACACGGCCTGCCCACCTACCTACCCCATACACAGCATGCCCACCTACCTAATGGAGCTGCAGGGAGTTACCTCCTCACCCCACCATCCCTAGGCAACAACCCCTGGCCCCCACTGACATTTTTTGGTGTGTGTGCTTTTATATATTTTTTGGATGTCATTGAAGGCCCATTCACAACAGGGTCAGCTATGAATGGGCTACTTAACACATCTTGCACGCCATCATACGCCAATGTGCAGCACACTGCACTGCAAAGCATATCAATCCCAAAATGCATTAGGGTGCCGAATGAATTGCACTGAACGTTCTTTGCTGTGTTACTACAATGCAGCAATTGTAATGTGCCATAAAGAAACCTATACCAGGAAATCAAAAAGAATGATAGTTGCCCAGTGTCACTGCTGAACCAGAATCTGAATCTTTTTTGATTCAATTAGCTACTACAGGTGTGCACAGGGTTTCTGACTCTTCTTGCAATAATTATCTTTGGAAAGAATCTTTTACGATCCTATCACACGACCGCACGATGCATGAACGAGCGCTGGACATACATCACTGTTCTGCTCGATGGAGCGGGGAGGGGGAGAACTTCCGAGCGGCACCCTGCTGCTCTCTCTCCCCTTCACTTCCATTACGATTGCTCGTTGTACATTGTCCATGGATCCACCAGGACGGTCGTTTGGACGACGAGCCCCGTACACATGCAAAATTCTCGTCCGATATCAGCTCTGAGCGGATTATCAGACGAGAAGCATTGCCCGTGTGTACCTAGCCTTAGACTTCTCCAGCTGCATACAGTCTTCAACACAAGGTAAGTAGAATATTCACAGCGAGGTCAGAAATATAAATATATTAAAACAAGGGGAATACAATACAACAAATACTGATCTGCTCTGTGGGACCCATAGCTTTCAATGCTAAACATTCTTAGTGATACGAGGAAACAAATTCAGGATCCCAATGCTGTCCAATTATAGCCGTAAAATGAAGAAAAAAAGAAAGAAAGTCTTCTGTGATTGGTTGATGCTGATGTCATAGATATAGATCAGGTTCTGGAATGGACGAAGGCAAATGTCCGAGTTTTAGGCAAAAGTACCCCATGAAGATGCACATTAGGAAAAAGGATTTCTATTTATCATTAGATCACAACAATACAATATTAATCCTTTCAATCTGCCTCCTAATTGCACGATTGTTCAATAAACATAGAAATTCAGTCTAGGAAACTGTGGTCTCAAGTGTTGTGTGTTCTCTGATGAATAATTAAAGTCACTTTCTGTGCAAAACATTTGCCACATACCGAACAGGAAAACGGTTTTTCACCAGTGTGGATTCTCATATGTTTATCTCGATTTCCTTTGCTGGGGAAGCATTTTCCACACTCGGAGCAGGAAAAGGGTTTCTCCCCAGTGTGGACTATCTGGTGTGTATTGAGTTGTGATTTCTGAGTGAAAGATTTTCCACACACAGAACACATGAAAGGCTTTTCCCCAGTGTGGATTCTCTCATGTCGAACCAGTTCTCGCTTATTTTTAAAGGACTTCTTACAATCAGAACATGAAAATGGTGGTTCACCCGTGTGAAATTTCTGGTGTACAACCAGATCATATTTTCTAATGAATGATTTTTCACAGTCAGGGCAAGAAAAGATCTCCTTTCCATTGTGACTCCGCTGGTGTACATGAAGTTCAGATCTCTTTTCAAATGACATGCCACATTCTGAACAAGACAACAGAGCCTTATTATCATGACGTTCTGCATGTCGATCAAGACAAAATTTCACTTTGAAGCATTTTCCACAATCTTGACAAGGATATGGACGATCATTCGTGTGAGTTCGCCGGTGCATGCTGAGAGAGCGTTTCTGAGTAAATCCTTTCCCGCATTCCAAACATAAAAACGGACCCTTCCCTTTCTGAGTCCTTTCAGGAATAATGCCTTCCCCTGAGGAATGTTCTGATCTACTGCTATCATTTCCATTACAGTCAGGAGATAAAATGAGATCATCCACTGAGGTATTCCAGTCATCATGTCTGCCTGGTGTAAAAAACAAAACAAAAAAGCTCATTCCTTGCATTTTTCAGTTAAGAGTTATCTATGATGAAATGTAGGGAATGGAGATGGACCTTTCATATGGTGTACAGTATCTCCTCCTCATTTGTTGGGGACATGGCGTTATATTGAGGAATGGAGATGGACCTTTCATAAAAACGAGTTTTCCCATTCCTGGATGGTCCTGCATTTTGTGTATATAATATTTACCTGTGCTAATATCTTGACAAGACTCCTCTGTAATGGTCACCATCATTTCAGCTTCCTTCATAGACAGCTGACCTCCACTCACTTCTTTCTTTTTAACCTCAATTTTCATATCAATAACTTCTTCCCCCTAAAGTATCAAAATGATTTTAAGAACTTAAAGATCACCTAGAGGAACACAATGTAATACAGTTTGGAGTTATGTTTGACACTCCCTGCCCAATCTACCTGATCATTGTGTGGATAACTGTGAGATTCTGGTGTGAAATCCTGGGAACACATCTGTGGTGGACACCTGTTATCCATCTGCCTTTCTAAATTTTCCCATTCTTCCATCACATCATCCTCCTCTTCTTTTTTTATGTCTTTTTTCATAACATTACAATCACTCTTGTTTTTACTCTGTAAATGTAAAAAAGGAAAATGTAGCTAATATACAGATCCTTATGTGTCTATCCATGAATATTAATTTTTTACTAGATCATGGGGAGGCATGGTCTGATTTTTTTGTGTGTAATATAATGTGGGAATTATAAAGATATGGACATCTCTCTGGTGGGTTTATGGGGCCCTCAGCTCCACCTACCTGATGATGGTGAGGGATCTCCTGATCTTCCTGTATGGAATCCCGGGAATACAGAGGACGGGGACATCTCTCTGGTGGGTTTATGGGGCCCTCATCTCCACCTACCTGATGATGGTGAGGGATCTCCTGACCTTCCTGTGTTGAATCCCGGGAATACAGAGGACAGGGACATCTCTCTGGTGGGTTTATAGGGCCCTCAGCTCCACCTACCTGATGATGGTGAGGGATCTCCTGATCTTCCTGTGTGGAATCCGGGGAATACAGAGGACGGGGACATCTCTCTGGTGGGTATATGGGGCCCTCAGTTCCACCTACCTGATGATGGTGAGGGATCTCCTGACCTTCCTGTGTGGAATCCCGGGAATACAGAGGACGGGGACATCTCTCTGGTGG
>NW_027317907.1:0-694 GCF_032062135.1 Pyxicephalus adspersus | reverse complement strand
TTTATGATAATGGAAAAGGAAAAAAAAAGGAACATTTATTACAGGTATTTATTTTTGTTTGTTTGTAAATGTTTTGAGTTTTCTGTTATTGATTTATAAATTTGAATTGTCGTTTATTTATTACGTTATTTATTAAACAGCTGCTTGGCAGCCATTTTAAAGTCCAAAATTGGTGTCGGTTGGATTCTTTTGGGGGCTAGTTTTATAAAGGGAGATGGTTGGCAAGGGAGGTGGTTAAAGGTGTAAAAAGGGTAAGGGGCAATAAGGTCTGTGATACCCTGGTTATGTCCTTAAACTGTATTAATGACATATGACTGTGGTACGGACATTAGATTGTGAGCATTTTGAGGGACAGCTAGTCACATGACTATGAACTTTGTACAGCGCTGCGTAATATGTCAGCGCTATAATACTGTGTATTATTAATAATATTCCCTGCAACTCCAGAACAGCGCTGCCATTAGATCCAAAACACACTACATTGTAGACTCCATTGCAACCCATTTTCAAAGTACTACTTTACTTCCAGCATGTCTAGGACTAATATTGACTTATCTCAGGCATCCTAGTGCACCACCCATACATGACATTACTCCTTAGAAACGTATGAAATGCCAGGAATATCTGCATAATGTTGGAGACAGAGCTGAATCCTTATCAGGAACTCATGAGATGGGTACAATTATACATAGAA
>NW_027317906.1:0-8449 GCF_032062135.1 Pyxicephalus adspersus | reverse complement strand
GGAGCTGCGGACACTGGGTGAGTATTTCCTTTCAGTTGTAATCCGATTGTCATACAATGTATGACAATCGGATTGCAACATAACATTTGTTTACATTTAACCACCTGGTGAGAAAAACTCGGGGTTAACCATAATTGCAAAAGTTTTTAGCCCGAGCATGCTCAGGCTTAACGGCAAGGTGGTTATACAATGCTATTTCGAGTAAGTGAATAAATGTAAAACAAAGCCTACATTACTGAGATAATACAGGCCAAAACCCCCTATTAATGTAGACTCGAAAATCTTTAGTGAGGTGACTTTTAAAAGCATAGACTCCAGCACAGGGAACACAATGGAAGTCAGACAGTCCAGGATCAGTTGCCCGCTGTTCCACAGATATGCAGTACAGAAGGATCCCGTTTAGGAGAGTCCAGAAATAGAGGCAAAGGCCATACACATGTTTCAGTCCACCAAACAAGGTAGGACAGTTGGAAGTCTGGTTCACAAGCGAAGGTCAGTCCAGGCAGCAAACAATCTCAGGTCCAGAAAACAGGCAGCAGGTAGTCCTGTAATACACCAGCAGCAGATTAGACTAAGTAAACGCTACAACAGGCAACTGGTGCATGAGAACTGAGAAGCCAAAGGACTAGTAGCCAAGTCAAGAACTAATGAACTAATTGGCTGCAGCACATATTCTAAAATCCCCTTCAGCTGCACCCAGTCTTAAAGCAGGGTAGGTTGAGAGAACATTCTTGGCTAAAGGGAAACTAGGGATGCTTCAGACTGCAGAGCAGAGGACAGACAGCTAGTTGCATGATCTTTTTTGCTGCTGTATGCAACGCCGTCCCCGAGGGAATAAACGGGGCACAGTTACAGTACAACTAATTATATTTATCATCATATTTATTTCTCAAGTTTTCAGCTTCTGGAAATCAATAAATAGAAATCCGGAGCTAAGCCTGATAACTACTGTATTGGATTGGCAATAAATACAAATCAAGTCTCCATATCTTTTACATATCCCATCTCATTTTAACAAACCATTTGCTGTTTCTCTAGAGAAAGCCAATGCAGCTTATTGGGCAAAAGTTTCTAACTCAAAATATAGTTGAAAAAAATGATATTAGGTCCTAAGATCATATACCCAAGGACTAATAAAAAATTCATGTGGAACAATATAAAGTTTTACATAGGGAATATGTATATATTCAGTAAAGAAAACAAAACTCTTAAAATGTTCACTTTACGAAAATGTGCAGAGCCAAATGCTTCTTGGTATACTTTCTCTGGAACTGTCCACACATCCAAAAATACTACAAGTATTGAATACAAAAATTTATTTTGTTTACATGGAGACAAATCCTCTGATGGTACTATTTAGATACTGGGAAAAGATATAATTCTATGCCCATCCAGTGTACATTTGCCTAATGCAGCAAGACAATTTTTATCACAGGAATGGTTGGCTCCTTAGAACTCATAAGTTTACTAAAAACATAACTCACCTAATATATTTGGATATATTAGACCTTGAACTAACATTCAAATCAAAGACTGAGATGAGAAGTTTTTTCAAAGATTTATTTTTTGTTAAGGCAATTTTCAATGTTTACAAATAACAAAAATTTTTTTTTTAGTTTTTATATAAACAATAAACTATACCTAAAAAGTTCTAAAGGGTCCTATACCAACAATTCATATAATTAGACTCATATCAGAAATAAACTTGTTTGTGTAGGTGAGTTTTTAGTATGCACAGCATTCTTGCTATTTGCCACTATTTTGTGTGCCCTTCATTAAATAGGTCCAGTATCCTGTTACTGCTGCCTCCCCAGAAACCTCCATCTTCACTGCCACTCCTTTGGGTCCACTGAGATCTTCCCCTACCATTGGATGGCGACTTATATTGTAACTCCTGTACATGCGCCATCCTATAAATCGATTTCCAGTGGTTCCAGGGATAAAGTTGTGGTGGTATCACCTAGGAACTGAACATTTTTTTATAACATATTATTTTTGTTTGTTCACAATAGACAACTCACTGTTATCCTCACATTCTAGAACTCATTTTCTTATTTGTATAACTTTTTTCTAAAATGTTCATTTTTTTTAACAAAATAAACTGTTACAACCTTTTTAATAATTAGGTATACACCAATAAATTGTTAAATCTAAATAATTAATATAGTCTTCTTAGACTGTATACTCCCATCCTGTGTCTACCCCCCTCTTTTACTGTGACAGATTGTAAGATCTAGCTCCCAATTTGTGTTTCTGACGTGCTTAAATTTGCTTATAATAAAAAAGTTTTTTTGTTGATTTACCAAAGCAATATATGCTGTTTACTTAGCAAATGAATTAGTGAACACTTAGTAACTTATCCCTCTTTGTCTAAATAGCCTTTAGTAAATCAACCCCGGTGTGTTCAGTCTTGTTCCTTTTTACCCCTACCTATAAACTTGGTAATCTAAATCAGCCCTACCTAAAGGGGACTTAAACTGAAGTTTTTACTTTATATAAAAGGGTAGACAACCCTTTTGTATAAAGTCAAAATATTATTCTTTTCTTTTTTAAACTGCAACACCCTTTTTTTTAAAAAATCCTGAGATACCCACATCACGCATCTCGGGAGGCCCTTGGCTGTTCCTTCTGCCCATGGCTGAGAAAGAGCATGTGTAGAAGAGGCATTTTCCTACATTGAGGGAAAAGAGATGCCGATCTCACACATGCAAAGTGAGATCAGCACTCTTTTTTTCCCCTATACAGCAGGCTACGTCTCCCAAACTCATGATCTCCCGCCTGCGGTGATAAACTGGGAACATCCTACAAGATCTGATACATTACAAATTCTTGCATAATTTCACTTGCTATCATAATGTCAAAATCACTCAGATCATTATACTTACTTGTTCATTTCTGTTGCACAATAACTGTCTGTTGTTCATTATATCTTACCCACAATTGACATTGTGTTTTACTTTTCCTTGTCAGTGGTGTTATCGGTATGTATGATCAGTGTCGAAGCTGATATTTAAAGGGATGTGTGGTAGAACAGGACCTTTACTTACCATACTGACCATTTCTGCAAGAACCTGTGTACAGGTTTTAGAGTTTCACACTTACACCCCATTATATATGTACATAGTCTGTAGTTTTACATCTGCAGTAGGATGTATCTACTCAAACATGTTTATTCCTAAGCACATTAAATATTTTTATTCTTGTTTTGGCCTTTTTCACAATCCCCTCCAGGGATGATTTGCTAGGCAGCAGCAACATAGCTCAGGTTCTGACATGAAGGAATTTCAATTCACTAGATGGCACTATTGCTGTGGTAATGTAATGATAGCAGAATGCTTTATTAGGATGCAAAGAAATGGACGAGCTAACAAAATATTTTAATAGATATAAAAACCTATACTAAATAAAACTTGGATTTTCATTTTACTGTTAATAATAAAAATAATAATAATATTAATAAAAAATATGTAGTATTTTTTGTAATGTCCAAATACAAAAGCAATTTTTTAATCACATAGGATCACGAAAATTTGCAATGCATTTTTAATAAAAAAATTGTTAACGTGAATTAGGGCTCCCAAAGCTCATAATAAGTTCTGCAGTAGATATGCACTATAAATCACTTTAAACATCCCAAAGGGCTCTAAATCTTTTCATCATATACATGATGATGTTAAGGAATGTATTTGTGTATTAAATTGCATTCTCCTGGGAGTTTTTTAAACTCTAGGGGGGCACATTGTTCAGGTCAATAAATAACAACAGTAAATAATAAATTACATATTTTAGTGGCTTCTTTTATTTCTTGGAAATTGCAATGGCATAGTTTATGCCTTTGCCTTTCTAAAAGGTGGTATAGAGATCAATATATCAATCATAGCATTGGCATCTTTCTGCTATAATCAAAAAATGAGCGATAAAAGTTTAGTAGCAGGTCCATGAAACATATCACAAGAATTTGGGCACCTGAAATACAGGAAGTAATATAAAAATGTGTGGGGGGCCTACATGGCCATAGTGCACATACATAACAGTGTGTATGTGACAGTGACTGTCTAATGCCAAGGATGGCAGAAGGTTGTCCTGTATCTGATTATGACCCAAATATGAATATTCTGTACAACCTATTATAAATTTTCTTAGTTCAGTTCCTTAAAACTAATATTTTTAGGATGTTGTAATAAAACACAAAGTTTTAATATTTTGTCTTTATTGTTAGAGAGAAGTGTTCTTGTTCCGATAACCCTTACTTTTTCATGTTTTTGTAACTGGCAATGGATCTAAGTCAATGAGTTCCTGGTATTTTTCATTACATAATGAGAAAGAACATTTCTTGCAAATTATAATAACAACCCAGCATTAGAGTTGATTTAAACTTTACATCGATTTTGTAGTCAGATCAGCTAATCCTGGCCATAGATGAATTTTTTTTTATCTGAAAACGCATATATAATAATATAAATGCTCCTACTAGTGTTTTAAAATGCACAGATTATCATGTAAGTGATAAGGAAGTTATGGTTAAATCACTCTTCATTCAAATATTATGTTCCAGCAATGTATCCAATAGTTACTGTAACTCCATTGCCCATTATTCTGTGCAATTTTTCTTGGTGATAATATCACGTTTACGATTTTATGCCTGTTGGATTACTAATTCATTTATTGTTTGTCAATGTGTTGGTCACTGCTTGCTTATTAGCAAGTTTTAGGACTCATGGATACCTGCACTGTAACACAACTGTATGCCACTGTCAGATGTCTAAAGTTTCCCTTTTCAAATATTGGATGGGGTAGGTCATTATTGCAGAAAGCGACAGGCAATGTTCCTTCTGCATTATTCATTCTTGCCTGTATAATTCCCCTGTGGAACTGTCAAAAACACCAAGGTGCGCATGTGCAGCTCAGTGTTGGTTGCCAGGATACCCAGCAATCCCCACTTTCCCTACACTTGCAGGGACTGAATGAACTCCCTCACGTCTGTGCAGTTATATCATCCTGGCCCAGCCAATCAAAATGGGCTACATCCCAAGAAGAAAGTGAAGAAGGAAAAAGATGGCACCATCCTGCGATAGAACAGGGACAGTTAAGTACAGCAGTTTAGTTCCACAGCTAGGGCTAGTTAAGAACAATATACAGGGGCAGCTGCACTGCAAAACAACCACATACCTCAGTGTGAGTGGATACCTAGGCTTTGTTCCCACTATAAGAAAGTGCATTGCAATTGACTATACAAAATATACAATAATTAAGGAGCATTTGTGTATGGCCCCTAAAATACATTGGCCGTAAGTTTTTATAGACCCAGTTCTTACATTTTCCCTGAGAAACTCCAAGAAGTAAAAGCAGTTCTTTTCAAAACTGGTCATTTTCATTTCAGCTGGAAACTTCCTGTTACTGTGACAACCCAAAAATTTGGGATTTCATATCACTTTCTGTACTGAATACAATGGTCACCAAGACCAATAGTAAGGGTAAATTTCCAAAGTGTGAACACAGCAATACAAATTAGACATGTTCTATGTAAAATTATTTAAAGTAGTATCATATCCTTTTCTTTATGACCAATGCAGTCCCAAAATTAAAACAATGCAAATTTTGTTATGTTCTCTGGCTTCAGTTCTTACCAACTTGACATGTTGCTGTTTACTGAAATAAATAGTTTTTATGTGCATCCTGAAAAATTTAAGGAATAGATGAACATGAACATGAAGATGTGAAAAGTGAAAAGTGCACTCTGGTATAAGCAATTGAACTGCCAGTTATATAGGATATATATATATATATATATATATATATATATATATATATATAGATAGATAGATATATATATAGTTATATAGGATAGAGACATATATTACTAGTGGGCTGTAAAGCTTACTTTCCACTCCAACTAAAATGTAATTGCTGCTCTTGCTGTATATGCCACACTGGTAATTGTTGTTATTAAATATGACTTATTGATTTAAGTGTAACAGACTAAGTGCTATGATTCTCTAAAACCATCAAAAACAAATAAATGTTGCATTCTGTACATTTTCATCTTTCCTCTTAGTGTGATTACATCACTCCTTTTTCTGGACAGCTGCACTGAACTTCGGAAATCAAAATACATGTGTCCTGAAATAGTAGTTTTATTTTTTGTGAGATACTTTCAGGCTGTCATCACTCATGTGTGTTACCACAGTGCACAATAATGCACAGTACTATATGTATAGTTGCAGTGTCATTCTTTTTTTAACTACTTAACATTGCAAGCACGCTTTACTTTATAATGCATCCACCCTACAGCTCATAACCATTCACCTACCATGTGCAGCATTGATTCAAATGTGTGCATTGGGGTGCTCTGCTATACCATCTAAACTGAATTGGCTGGCTAAATGTGGAATGCTTCAATAAACAATTTAGGGAAAGTGTAAAGGGGCCCTAACACAGAGTTATGTACCAAAGGGATTCCAAGGCTCCAAGATTGATTAGGTAGATATATTGGCTTATTAGGTAGGTATAATAACCCATTAAGTTAGCAGTTTAAAAGGAAAATAAACTTAAAAAAAAAATTGGGAGCAGACAGGTTCTTTACTGCAGAAGGGTTAGGCAATGTGTCTTCTGCAATAAAAGAAATGTACCTGTCTGTTTTGCAATTATTTAACTAAACTCACCTCTCATTGGTCCTACAACAGCACTGGACTTTTCAGCTGGTTCTCCTCTGGGTTTGGAATCCTTGGTCATCTTGATTTGCCAGAATAGAATGAGACAACTCCAGCACATGCACATAAGGGTTTATTAATTCAAGCACCCAGCTATGCTGGGACTGTACACTTAGCAGCACGCTAAGGTGAGCTGTACATAGTAACATACATTACAGAGAACATTGTCAACAGGTAGGTAAGTTTGTTTTATGGCAGAAGGGACATCGCTGTCCTTTCTACAATAAACAATTTGTCTGCTCACATTTTATTTAAAATATACCGTAGTTTTGCTTTATTAAGGAACATGGTTAGGGTTATACTGTTTTTCATCAAAGAGAAAGGTAAAATTCTGCTATAAAGTTTACTAACATTCTGAGACAATAAAAAAGATGGGGTTTAGGGTTCTTTAGGCTGGTAAGTGACCTACAATATGTTGTGTTTGTTTTACAATAATTGGCAATCCAGTTCTAGTAATTCCAGGCGACCAATCACAAACCATACAGTTCCATCACTTTTTTATTTAAATGTTCTATAGAATTACTGCGGCTACAGAAATCACTAAAATTTGTTTTAAAGTTTATTGGCTGCTTGTTAGTAAGTGTATGTAAGTGCTTGAATGCCTACATCCTGGCCATACTTCTACTTTTAACCCATTTGAGGACAAAAGGCAATATTTACTGCATATTATATGGATACTTAACTTGATCAACAGTGCTGTTTTAATCCATGTGCATTGTCAGATAATTTCTGTTATTATACCACTGGGCTTTGCAAAGTGTGGTCTAGAGTGTAAGCATTTTCTATGCCCTTTACAAAACATAGCTGTTTTTACTTCCCAGTTTGAAACTGAAACAGGAGGTAAGCAGATTGAAGCTTTTCACCTGATTTGCAGGCATTTTGCTGCAGTCGTTGCTGCTAAAATTTTCTTTTGATTTTAGCTTTGTTGTTTCCAAAGGCAAACATAAGTAATCCCATGAAAGATGTCATCATGAAGAGGTCTGAATTCCTGTATCTTTTTTTGTTTTAATAAATTTTATTTAGAAATTTTACAACGATAAAATAGGAGCATTGCAAATTCTACTAAATTGCCCTGCCCCGTTGGACACGGGGTGGAGGAATATATGAAACTTACATACAATGCTACCCCGATGCAAATTAAAGTTTCATCCAGATTTTTATTTATTAAAAAATGTATTTGTAAAAGTAATTCCAAAAGGGTTAAAAACTTAAATTTGTGACAAATATCTTTCCAAAACATGATCCGGGGTTTATCCTTTAAAGCAAATCATTAGCCTTTAGCTTTTATTATAGATTAGTTTTTAATGAGTGGAGCATGTTGATTGGTTCCGAATTTTACCAATACATATTACATTGTAAAATGGCTTTTTACAGTATTTTCCTAAAACAGAGACAAGAAAACAAATTTAGTTTCTAAAGAAATATGCTCTGGTGAACTATGCTGTGTTTTACCAGTGCTGCTGCCTCCCAGAAAGAAAAGAAGGCTAAATATGCATCACTGGTCTTCATATTTACGTGGAAGGACTGGTCTAATCGTATGGTACCACCATCTTTTATTTCTTTTCACTTACGGTTACTTTGCTAGTAAGAATTGCTTGAGTAGGGAGCTATCTACCTTTTCTTCCTGAAAGCCTCATATTAGGCATTCTTATATTGGGGTAATGAGACTTACAAAGCAGTTAGAAAACTTGCTATTAACTCTCTGGAAGGCTTCAGTCACATGTCGTTGAGGTGTGGGT
>NW_027317905.1:0-8460 GCF_032062135.1 Pyxicephalus adspersus | reverse complement strand
CTCAAAACTAACATGGAATTTCCAAAGTACAAACTTATACATTCTTCTAATAAAGTAAAATAATATTTAACAATATTTATCCTAATGACCTTTGCCATAGAAGATGGAGCTAAAGCTCAACCAAACCCAACAGAAATGTTTTTCTTCCACCTACAGCAAAGGGGAGACTTTAAACATTATTACTCTTACACAAAAAGTCACCACCTTAGGGCCACATTGTTTATTGTAAAGATAATCCGAAACAAGCACATTCCTTCTTCATCTTTAACAAAGGTTTTTTTGGTCTCAAATGAAACGTGAAGCTGAAGATTAGGGATGAGCGAGAAGACCTCTGATAGTTTCGTGAAAATTTTCTCGAGCTTCCGATGGGTCAGCAAAATTGTAAAATGACTGTATATTAATTTCAAGCCTGTTGACCCAAAAATGAATGACGTCACTACTATCAGGACGGACATCCTCCTCATAACTGCTATCTTCAACACCACCACCAGCCAGAAGGAAGCCAACGTAATCATGCACCATGCACTTCATCTGTTCTCAAATGTTATGCCCCTGCGCTTCACTTGTTTGAGGTGGCTGCATCAGGTTTCCCAGGCATCCAGAAAATCCCCCCTGCTATGGCCTAGATTTTTGGATATGTGCGGCCTGCTGCCACTACTGCTGCTGCTACTACTGCTGCTGCTACTACTGCCGCTACTGCTGCCACTACAGGAGGATACGGTGGAGGCGGTGTCCCCCTGGGCTCCCTGTGTGGAATGTGGTGCATGGAACTCCTCACACAGGCGGTCGCAAAGTATTCTGCTGAGGCGGGTCACCTTTTCTTTCTCCTGCGCCTCCAACAGTTTGCTAATGCTGCTGTCCTACAGTGGCGGACTCCAGGGAAGTATGCCCCTGCCAGATACGGCAGGTCGCCCAGTGCCACGCCTTCCCCTGCGTTCACCGCTGATATTTTACTTATTGGGGCAAAATTGCACCTGTACCAAATGGACTTCTTTGGTAAATAGCATGAGGTATCAAACAATGAAATATCTGTATTTTTTACAGTAGGACAGAAATCTTTCTGCAGCAAACTGGCTTTTTTTTTTTTTTTTTTGGTAAATACCAAGCAGTATCACACGCTTAAATATCTGTATTTTTTTTAGAGTAGGGACAGAAATTTTTCTGCAGCAAATGGTCTTCTTGGCTAAATTGGACCAGGTATCAACAAAAACTGCATATCTACAGATATACAGAAGGCTCCTAACCTGTCCCTGTCACAATCCATGTCTCTCCCCGCTTCTATCCCACACACAGAACACAAGATGGAGTGACTAACCCCTCCCTCTTTCCATGTATATATGGCTATGCCCAGATCTCTCCGGATTGGGCTGCTGAGCCTTGCTGTGCATCCTGGGGGCGAATGAATCGGCCCCAGCCGCGCTATTCTCGCCGGAAAAAGCCACCGTCCCCGCCTCCTGCTTTTTTCCTTGTTTGTTCAGCGAGAACACGACCTCATGGTGAATCACAAACCATTCCCGATTAAAGCCAGAAGAGCCCGATTCGCTACGAGATTGGGATTACAAATCTCGCTCATCCCTACTGTTCAGAAAGTTCCTTCAGGATTACAAATATTATTCTGAAGTTCTCCCAGGAGGACAGTTCATGGTCTAAAACCCACTTTGACCAGAGCTCTGCACTTTTCAGCTCGCTTTCCCTTTAGACTGTATATGATTGGATTGAGGAAAGAGGTGCAGAATGTATAAACTATAGACAGCATTCTGCCTACCAGGAATTCCTTGGTCTTGGGGTGAAAGTAGTTAGACAATGAGGTCCCATAAAAAGAGGCAGACCGGGGGCGGAAGCGGATGGTAGCTTTTGCTTGAGGCTCTGAAGCACCGGGAAATCTAGCGACTATTATCAGGCATTTTTTCTTCCTACCTTTACTACTTTGAATACCCATCAGTCTTCTACAGCGATGGGCAAGCAGAAAACTGGCTCTACACCGCGGAAACTGACAGAATTTTTTACGGCGTCTGATCATCCCAGCCAAGATGGCGCGGGTAGGCGTGCCTCCAAACACAGCAGGATTACAAACGGTACCAGTGAGACGCTGAAGAAATTGCATTAAGAGGGAGAGAAGGAGACTCGGAGACCACATCTCTATCTTCATCTACACATGCAAGCCCAGTTAAATCTAAATTGAAATTGATGAATACTGATGACAACGTGTATAGGGTAAACTCAGCTATATTTCCTATTTCGGAGGAAACTGAAATTACTGATCCCATAAGGACTTTTCCTACCTCTGATTTTCCAGTTTCGGATACTACTCTCAAGGAAATGTTAATTTCCCTATGTAGCTCTCTGCACCATGATTTCCTATCGTTATTCCATCAACTTAAGAATGATGTGCATAAAATAGGCGATAGAGTGGATCATATTGAGCATAAAATGGGTGAATACGCAGAAGCACATAATGAACTGGTCGATTCGTTTAATGATGCGCAAGATACCTTGCAACAGGTGCAACAAAAACTGACCAATATGGAAGATCAATCGAGGAGGAATAACATTAAGTTTAGAGGGATTTCAGAAAATATATCCCCATCAGAGCTGAGTAGTTACTTATCTCAACTTATCTCAATATTAATTCCGGGTGCTGCTCTTTTTGAGCTATTGATTGATAGAGCTCATAGGTTACCTAAACCTGCGCACCTATCTGAGAAAGTACCTAGAGATATTTTGGCACGCATTCACTTTTTTCATATTAAAGAACAACTAATGGCCAAATCGAGACAAGAACCCAAACTACCAGACCCATACTCTAATATTACCCTCTTCTCGGATATCTCTCAGTCCACAATACTGGCGAGGAAAAAATTTATATCGGTAACTCAAGCATTAAGGGAACATCATATCCAATATAAATGGGGGTTTCCGGTGAAGCTAATTGTCTTTCGTAATGGATCCACTCATGATAAAGAACCCTCAACTGGGCTGTGAATTACTTGAAAGCTGGGGTATTCAACCAGTCACTCAACCTCACATATCTAAATCAGGTCAAAACTTGGGACGTTTATCACCAGATTGGAAATCAGCCTGAATTTAAAGCTTGTTCAGAAGAAAACTTGCAATATGAGAGGCAAATCCGGTGCACGTTGCCACGTCTTGTTACCCAATACCCCAGATGTGCAGTTTAATACTGCTTTATGGATCCGTCACGGATCCTTCTTTTTAATTTTTTTTCAACACTGAGAAGTATTTGGTCTCAGTTCTGTTCTTGTTTATTTTATGTTTTACTCACAATGGCCTTTATGTTTGTGTTTCAATCAGAGCGGAAATGATAGCTTTCCTTTACCAATACTTTAAGCTTCCAGCTACATCAAGCTTTTACCTCTTTAGAGGTTCAAGGTATGAATAATGGGGCTTCATATCCTCTCCATCAATGCTAAAGGGCTCAATAGTCCCTTTAAAAGACATGCTATTTGGGATGAAGCTAAAAATCACGGTTCTAATATTTTATGTATTCAGGAAACACACTTTAAAACAAATAATTTACCATACTTCTCTCATAAAGATTTTCCACACATTTTTCATGCTACATCTTCGCAGAAGAAAAAGGGTGTGACGATAGCAATTAAGTCTGATATATCCTTTTCCCTAATACAAAAGGACATAGACTCAGAGGGAAGGTACATAATGTTGGTAGCTAAATTCAACAATGTAATTAGAACATTAGTTTCTTTATATGCCCCAAATGTCTACCCAGTTAAATTCTTGGCTAAAGTGATTAAAAGAACAAAGAAAGTCCAAGAAGGTTCAAATATAATATGTGGAGACTTAAACTGTATTTCGGATGTTTCATTAGACACTTCCAACAGCAAGAAGTACACAAGATCGACGCTGAACTCACTACTACGCAAGGAGGAACTCTTTGATGCTTGTCGATGTCTTCACTCTGCGGAGAAAGACTTTACCTTTTTTTCGACACCCCATCAATCCTACTCGAGAATCCACATGTTCTTAGTGGATAAATGGACATTACAACAGGTATCATCATCTTCTATCTACAATATTACTTGGTCAGATCATGCACCTGTGTCTTTGTGCATTAATGAAAAGAGTAAGACTCCAAACTCTTATCTTTGGAGAAATGATATATCCTTATTTACACATACCTCTACTAAGGGTAAAATTTTACACAATTTGAAAGAGTTTTTTCAACTTAATGAGACATCAGACGTAACTCCAGCTAAATTATGGTGTGCCCATAAGGCTTATGTTAGAGGGATCCTAATCCAACTTTCAGCAATTGAAAGTAAAAGGAGAAGACAACATATAAGTGAATTGCTAGAGAAAATTAGAGGATTGGAAATTCTTCATAAAAATAAAATAACTTCTCTTGTCTCCCAACAATTGTTTAAATATAGACAAGAATTGCGTCTACTTCTTATAGAAAAACAAGAGAAAATTTTTCAGCGTACCAAAACTACTTATTATGCCCAAGGTAATAGAGCAGGTAAGTTACTAGCATCAAAAATTAAGTCTAAATGAACAAGATGCTCATTGCCCTTCCTATTCCACCATAAATCAAAATCTCAGTTGTTTAATCCTCTAGATATGGCTAATGCATTTAGAGACTATTTTCAGGAATTATATAATCTTAAAGAGGATAAACAGATTAATCACCCTACGCAAAAATTGATAGACTTTTTTTTGACTTCGGTCAATCTACCTACTATCTCGGATGCCCAGAGAGATACACTTAATAAGCCGATTTCTTTCTTAGAGGTGGAAAAAATTATCAAAAGTCTACCTGTCCATAAATCACCAGGAATAGATGGCTTTACAGCTGAGTACTATAAATCCTTTAAAGAGGTGCTTATTTCACGTTTAACAGCATTATTTAATCAAGTGGTCTCTGATGGTTATTTTCCTGTGGAAATGCTCAGAGCTATTATAATCACTATCCCAAAAGAGGGGAAAGCACCATTACATCCTCAAAATTTTAGACCTATATCGTTATTAAATACAGATCTTAAAATTTTTGCTAAATTACTTGCAGTAAGACTCCAAGAATTTATACCCCACCTGGTTCATGGTGACCAAGTGGGTTTTGTTAAAGGGCGGCAGGCCTCTGATGCGACTCGTCGAATGATTAACCTCCTGACAATCGCTGAAAACTATGGAAGACCGACAATATTTCTCACATTAGACGCAGAGAAAGCCTTTGACAGAGTGCATTGGGGCTACTTACGTGCAGTATTACAAAAATTTGGGCTAAAAGGTTTATTCCTCTCAGCTATTATGGCTTTATATACATACCCTTCGGCTCAAGTGTTTTTATCCAATATGTTGTCTTCTCCTTTCAATATAACTAATGGAACTCACCAAGACTGCCCTTTATCGCCTACTCTTTTTACATTGATTATGGAACCCTTTGCATATAATATCAGACATAATTGTAATATTCGGGGGATACAAGTAGATGAAACATCACATGTCATAAGTTTATTTGCTGATGATGTGATTCTCTCATTGATGGATCCACGGACTTCACTTGCAGCCGTGTTGCAAGCGATTGAAGTATTTGGACCTGTGAGCTATTACAAAATCAATGATGCAAAATGTAATATTTTACCAGTGGGTGTGCCCTTAGCATTACAAGAGCAAATCTCTAAGGAATTTCCTTTTGGTTGGGCTAAAACTAGTATTTTATATTTAGGTATCCAGCTAACCACCTCTTTGTCTACCTTGATTAATGTTAATTTTTCACCTTTGATAGAAGTGGTAAAGAAAGATATAACTGGTTTATCGAAAGTGGAACTGTCCTGGTTGGGACGAATAGCGGCCTTTAAAATGGCAGTACTTCCAAAAGTTCTCTATTTATTTAGAACTTTACCTGTTATCATTCCCAAGTCCACTCTTCTTTCCCTACAAGCTTTGATTCAGAAATTTATATGGAATGACAAGAAACCCTGTTTGTCTCAGTCACTTTTATTTAGAGCAAAGAAAGTAGGAGGAATGGGAGTACCTAATCTAATGGATTACTATTTAGCTTCCTGAGTAGATCATTTGGAGCTGTGTATTAAGCCGGAGTCAAATAAAAGATGGTTAGATATTGAAAAAAGGCACATACCCACTGGTAATTATTTAGCTTTCTTAATGGCTAATCTACACTCAACAATATGTTTACAGTTGTACTTGCCCCCAATAGAAGCTATGATATTTATTTGGAAGAAAATGCAAAGTAAACAATGTATAGATACAAAAACAACACAGATTCCAGTTCCTTTACAAAACTTCGAACTTCTTATCCCAAATTTCAATATCCAATCTTGGTATAACTTGAGATATAAATATGTCTCAGATTTGCCACAATTTCATACTTTCCTTAACCACTATAGATTATGTCAAATGAATCATCTATGGAAATCTCTTTCAGGAAAAGAAATTGTGGTACCAGAAGTGTTTTGGAACGGGAGCCAAAAAAGTAATTTTTGTAAAGGAGGTATCTCTTTGTGTTATAATTTAATCCAGAATAAGAGTGAATGGTGGAGAATTCATATTTTCTCTATTTGGGAGCAAGATTTACAAAGTGTATTTATACTTTCCCAATGGAAAACTGCGATTAGTTATATTTCCAAAGCTTCTAAGTGTATTTCTCATTGGGAATCTTACCAAAAAATCTCATGTAGATGGTACAGAACGCCCCTCAGACTTTCGAAGTTTGTGCCAAAGTATTCTCCTTTATGTTGGAGGAATTGTGGTGATTTAGGTACATATCTACATATGTTCTGGGAACGTAGGAATATACGTAGTGTCTGGAACTCCATTTTTGTAATAATTTCGAAGGTTACAGGGTGCTTAACTAGTCCCAATGCAGCATTGGCATTACTTAATCTGGGAATGGAGAAATTCCCACCTTGCTTTCGTACTATAGTCACACATATCCTTATAGCAGCCCAAATCTCCATAGTTACCAAATGGAATCACTCTACAACACCCAACATTTATGATATAGTATCAATGATACATACAAATTATTACTATGAACGTTCTCTGGCATATAGCCATTTCCAAGCCCATAAATTTTATACAAATTGGACTGTGTGGGAAAAATTCTTACCTGGTATGCCAAGATAAATAGAAGTTAAAACAAAATGTAGTTACTTTAAGATTTAAAAATTGCTTAATACTAGCAGCCATTGTGTTTGTTGTTACTTGTTCTTTTATTTCCCTTTCTTTTCTTTTTTATTTTTATAACTATAGTTGATGTATGTTATATTGGTGTCATTCTTTTTTTTGTTGTATATGTCTGTGGTATTGCTTGAAAATTTCAATAAAAATTATTAAAAAAAAAAAAGAATAAAAAAAGAGGAAGACCACTGTGAGGTGAGAGATGCAGGTGGAGAAAGCTTTCACTCTTCCATCCCCCATAAAGGATACGTAATGATCTTGTTCATGCTTATGGGGACCACATTTATTGCCACCCTCCCACTTACAGCATGCTGATGTGGCAGGGACCTATGGTTGGTCACATAGTTATATAGAGAACAGTCGTCTTTTTGGTAACAAAAAAAATACTGTGGTTTGGGCATGTACAAAAGGATGGCATATAATTAAGTAGGTTTACCTAATCAAGTTTAATGCCTGTGACCAAGTTTGTATTACAAATTGTATCAACAATATGGGCACTTCCTTTCATGGGGTATCAGTCACTAGGGCAATAAGTGAGATGTCGCCATGTGAGTGTCACAGATTTTAGTATATGCCTTAAAAACAAAAAAGATGCCCCTCACTGATGGCAACCATTTCCAGGACCAGAAATAAGGGCAACTTTCCATACGCAGACAGTAATAGAGAGACAGTAAGTAAACAGGAAAGAGATTTTTACATTTAGAACTCTATTCAACTGTAATGAAGAAAGGGAAATCCTCTCGGAATTAATTAGAAAACAAACACATTACATTTAAATATTCTAAAAATGCCTTAATTTAATTTAAAAAATCCCTGCTTGCCCCTTCTGTTGTGATGAGGGAATAAAGGCTGGGAAATGTTCAGCTCATGGAAGAGATGTTGCATCATCATAATATTACAGTAAAAACAAAACAAATACAACAAATATCTACTAACATTATTGTTATGTTTATGAGTCCATTCAAACATTTCATATATTATAATCAATATCCACTCGATAAATAACAAACTACAGTGATAGATAATATTAATAATAATATTAATAATAATAATAATAATAGGTACAAAGTGATGACACAACAAAATATATTTATTGATAACCCTTTACATTCCCTCACTATGGGAACAATAACCTAAGTGACAATATAAGATAGGAAAGGTATATTTAGAGCCAAATTGTTCTTATATATCCCTAAAAATAGTGTAATGAAGTATATAAGAGGTATTAACTATATATAGGTTGGTGTATTGGCAGAGCCGGAACTACTGCAAGGCAAACTG
>NW_027317904.1:0-8467 GCF_032062135.1 Pyxicephalus adspersus | reverse complement strand
ATAGAGAAGCCTGTACTTCTAGATCACCAGAACTCTCAGATTCAAATTCACAGGCCCCACATCCTTTGTCATTTGGGGAAAAAACAGCATTTTCTGTACTTTCTAAAGATGAACAACAGGCGTTGTGTGTAAAACTGCTGGAAGCAGCGTTAAAATTAAAAAATGTACCATTATTACTTGCCCCTTCCTCTGCAACTCTACTGCCTTCACAAGAAGTCTGTGTATCTATAGAGCTGCTTGCACCCATTTCAGACAATACCTGAGAAGATGTACCCATCAAAGATTCAGTAGCATTTGTATCCACAATATTTTCCCTGTCTGGGATCCCCTCCTCTCTCCCAGAGGTTACTGCCGAGAATGCCATGTCAGCACATAATGCAGCATCACCCTCCACTTCAACATTATTAACTGCCAAAGTAATTTCATCTTCCTGATCAACTGTCCCCCCAGTTGGGAGGTCTAAACTAACGGTCTGTATGTTACTTCCACTGATATCAGAGGTTTGTAAATTCAGTTGTGCATTATCAAAGTTGCCACCTTCCACTTGAATTGCTTCTGTACCCAAATAATTATCTTTTTTTCTATTAGTACCACAATGTAAAACAAGGCCACCTTCATCAAGAGGGGAATTACATAGCAAATCCTGCCGAAATTCATGATCTTCTTCATCTGAATCAATGTGAAGCATGGCATTGAGTCTCGTGTCAGTAGGAAAACTGCTCCTTAGCTTTGGTGATGCGCCAAGCGATCGATCACAGGGAACAGATGAAGCTGTAGTGCTTTTGGCATTGTTGCTGTGCTCAAGGGAATCAAGGTAGTCATTAAGTGAGTCCTGGCGACTACGGATGGGTGATATCCTTGAAGCTGCACCAGCTGCTTCCTCACAGTCTGCCTCACCACATCTTACTCCATCTAACATGGATTCTGCAAGAACCGGGCCATTGGAACACGTGGAATGACCATCTTGAGAAGCAGCCATCTCTTCATCATCAGAAGGTGTACCAAGGTCTCCGTTTATGTTACTTGCTGCAAGCAAAGTGCCCACTGCCTCTGGAGAAGCGTCTGTATATGAATAAAGACACCATATATAAGTAATAATAAAAACAGTATAAAAACAATGTTAGATGTATCTTTCTTAAGGTTTCATAAACCAAAAACCATCCTTTCTTAATCAAAAAAACTAGATCCTAAAACTTAAAAATGGTAATGTAATTATGCAGCATAGGATTTTTTAATCATCAAATATGATATTAATAGGTTTTAAACATGGTTAGCAAGGTATAAGAGCTACTTCACAAAACCATTGTGCTCATTATTTATAACATGTATAAAATATTAAAAAAACATAAACATGTGTTCCCATATATACATGACAAGAATTATATTTACTACTACATGCTACTTTTGTAGCTAAATCCATAAGGAGTCAATTGTTCTGTTTAGTGGTAAAGCACTACACTTCGATTAAAGTGACCCTGTCATTAGATACAATGGCAGTACCTTGCAACAGAAAATAATCATCCTTTATTTTCCAGCTGGTGGCTTGTAGAGCTTTGGCTAAAAGTAGTAGAGCTATTGCTATCCAAAAATTCCATCAATTCAAGTGATTGGAAAGGCAAATGTGAGTGATCTTTATTTGAAGAGTGCTTCTCTTTAACTTTTTTAATAGCAGGATCAATTTATTAAAATTGATCATTGAGATCACTTCAGTCATTGATTAAGGTAATTTGGGCTTGCGTGATTTGGATGTTAACCTTCTAAGCTTTTAGAGTCCATTAAACTGTCTTTATTGCTTTTTTTACCAATATTCTCATCAAAACTTTTAATTCACAGAAACAAATATTGCACAATTGTGCAATTATGAATCATTTGAATAAAATATATATTTAACTACTGCACGTTTATTTAACAGAAGTTCATTTTTTTATTAACAAATGTGGTTCTGTCTCCTGAACAAGAATCAAATGACATAATTTTCTACTCAAAGATGGCTTTTTTTGTACACTGAAACCCAGTAACATAAAAGCAACAGTATATATAGTAAAGAGTATAAAGGATAAAACCAAAACAAATATGATAAATCCCTTGGTGTGGAAAATACCAGTTTAATGAGGCCATAGTACATTAAAATTACTTTTGTGTATCAACTATGAGGATACCATTCTCTATTAGTCTCCCGATATTTTCTTACCATCATGAATCGATGACAAGATTTCAACTTTGAACTGTAAATATCCACTGACATGATCGGTTGGGAGTCTTCTACCAAGATTATAGCTGAGTATTTGATCACTGAAAGCAGACTATATGTTAGAAGTGCATGCGGACCCCACTAAGTTGGAAAGATAATACCATGTAAATAAATAAGCATTTTAACAGCATCTCATTTTTAATGCCAGTTTTACAGTAACAGATGCATGCTGTTGCTTATTTCCATTAGAGTATTTATAACTGTATTATGCAGGCTATATTTTTTAAGCAATATTTGGGCAATATCCCACTCCACAGCTGCCAAGAATAAATTAGGAGAAACAAGTATACATCAATTTCTGTGTAGCCCTACTTAACAGGCATATTCAAATTTAATAAGCCATCATATGTAAGAAGAACTTGGCATAAAAAAAAAAAAAATTGCAATCAATACCCAGAAACCAAATGCTGATGCATGAAAATGTAAAAACTTTTTAAAAAATGGGATCAAATAACATAAAGCTTCTATAAATATATTGGAAAAGCATCTTAATTTTTTCAAACTTACAGGACTTAATTTAAGCCTAGTCATATGGCTATGACATTAGACTGTGCTGGACTTTATGCCAATAATGGGAAGTTACTAAATATACAATGCATAGAAGTTTACCCTTAGGCATTAAAATTAAACATTGTTATTTCAGAGCCTTAGGCTAAATAAATTCATAAGGGACAAAAATAATGCTACATGAATAAATGATTTAGCCATATCCAATATAATTTCCCTCTAGCCCAGCTGAACTCTCAGAATAAACCGGCTAAATCAGGGCTGACCAATTCAAATATTTAAAGGCCAGGATTGGCACACGCAGCAGTAAAGTTCTGGCCTGTTTGTGGCTCTCAAAGATTGGAGTTGGACAGCCCTGAACTTAATAAATTTTAGGTGCATCAAATGGTGTGCATTGTCTTCCAGGTTTTTTGATTCACTTGGCCAGCTAGGATATAAAGATGACAGATTGAAGAATTAAATTTACAAAACAAGCCTTTGGCCTGCACATGTCATGGCACTGCTCATGCTACTGCCGCCTGGAAATGGCAAATATTTGTTTTTTATTAATTTTTTTTTAATCTGCAAATTTTTAAAGAAATAAAAAACAGTGTTTCACAAAACCTGCATGTGTCCTTAGAAAAGCATAAAAATATTTAGGTAGCTAAGATAGCTATGGAGTTTTAACTAAGCTAACTTACCTATGCTGTTGCTGTAAAAGGTGCCCTGGACATTGTTGCTTTAATGATCTCTGGTCACAATAGTGTTAGGGAATTAGGTTCAGCTAGTACATTTAATTTGAGTATGGGAAAGCATGAAATGCATTCTGATTTAGGAAACATGCTCAAAGTGCCCAGACTACAAAACTAAAATCTTATGTTACCAAAAAGACAAAATCACAGACAAAACGATAACTGGTTATAGTGAATATTTACATTAGTTAGTTATATTCTTTTATAATATATTATATTATATATTTTAATTAGCTAATGTAGACCTTATGATAATTTTCAGAGGTGCATCAATTTAGAGAATATTCAAATATATATTTTTTCCATAAAAAAATATCTGTGTATGGCAACTTTTTTTCTATGTATCAAATGGACAACATTCTTATTGCTTGATATATATCAAATATGCAAACAACAGTAGATTTATAACTGCAAACAGCAACACATAATATAAAACCATATATTTACCCAATGGCATGTCTCTCCAAGAGTCTTTGGACCGGAATAGTTAATTTTCCAAGAAACCTCTTAATGATAGGACGGCTTTTGGCAAATTTATCTTTTATTTCAATTTCCAAAACATCCGTTAGAAGTGCAACAAAGGAATATTTCTAAAAGAGAAAAATCATTGGATCACATATTATTTATGACAGTTTAGAGTTGTGACAGTATTTTAACTTTTCACCTTGGATTAATATAAACCATTTCCAGTGGTAACTGGAAAACTTTTAGACTAGGCAATGAATCATTCTCATTTTATTTAATGTTGTGTAAATATCTGACATTCAGGTGATGAGCTCTATGAACAGGATTGTTTTAAACAAAGCTGCTAAGGATAGACAGTGAATATGTAAAAAGTAGCTAGAAATTATATATACACATTTAATATTTTTTCATTCAAAATAGTAAATCTCAAATTTTAGTCTTGAACATAATAAGTTAGAAAAACCTTAACTTAACATAAAATGATAATCATAAGCAATCACAGAAGGAACCCCTTCATATCAGAAATATGTGGCTTCCATTGCTTGTTCGTTTCTAAACCAGTTGGGTTGGGTCTATTATTCCAGAAGATTTTAGTTTTAGTTATTTATTTCAGTAAAGGTTTTAACAAGGTATAGAGAGTAGTCCTGATACAGTAATTTTACCCACATCATGTTACTACAAGCCTAGAGGCATGAATACTTTTAAATTACCAGGGTATAAATGTTAAATGCTTAATGATACACAGTATCACATAGTCATTTAAGGTTAAAATTGGAAAATAAAGGCAAGTTAGGCTTTGCCTCTAAACTTGCAATTTGGTACCTATCTGTCTATATTTACAAAAATATGAAGTAGGGCAACTAGGTGAAATCTGTTCATAACGGCCAAAAATAGTGAGACTAACTACTTACTAATGAAGTAGGGCATGTTGAAATTGCAGAATGAAATTTTACTTTGCCTATTGAATAAGTTAAAGGTAAATTGCGAGAAATACCCAATAATTCAAGAAAAAATGATTGCTGTTAGCAAACCTTAACCTAATTTTTTACCTTTTTTACTAAACATGTTCTTTTATTTAATGCTCAATCGATTGTAATGAAAGTGAAGGGGAGAGAGCACAGCGGGGTGCCACTCTGATGTTCTTCCCCTTCCCGTTCTTCCCCTCCCCTCTCCATAGAGCAGAACAGTGATGTATTTACAGCACTCGTTCATGCATCCTGCAGTCTTTTGTCGTTTGGAAGGATCGTGAAAGATCTACCCAGCCCTACTCTTTTAAAACTAAATGCACCCCAGTATGTACAATAAATTAATTAAATTAAAATTTAAAGGGATGTCTCTATCTGTATAATCTTTACATTGCCTTAATAATGCAGTGTAGCAATGGTAAAATCATTGGTTCTGATGACTGTTAGTCTAACTAACAATTCTGTTCTGTCTAACTCCCATTTGTTGATGATGTTTGATTGTTGCTACAACATTGATTCAGTATGGAGTACAAATTGGAGATCACCACATGACCACACAAGGGAGCGAACGCACATTTTCCCATATAATAATACATGTTGGAAAATGGATACACATAGGGATATTGAAATGTTTTAAATTCATTCCCAAACAAAAAATCTTTGAATGTTACGTCATTTTTAGATATAAACTTGTACATTTTTTTGTTGTATAAACCCAGTAGAAATAGTGGGTTTGAAAGACATTTAAAGCATTTTTAGATATAGACCTGGAAACTTTTTTGTTGTATAAATCCAGTGAAAATAGTTGGTTAGAAAAAAATTTAGGTCGTAGGGAAGGTTGGGACTGGGTATTTAGATGTATGGGTGGGAAGAATAGAAATAAAAAATAAACGTATTGTAGAATTGACTGTAGCACTGCAATCACAGGCATCGCAAGCATTTCCACTTGTTGAACTTGAAATCTCAAATTATTCCCTACTACATCTGTGTCTCTGCACATGCATATGGTGAATGATTCACACCATTGCAATGCTGCTACTTTAACAAGAACCTGCCCACACACTCCAAGTGGAAAAGTTTTGGAGGGCATGCCTACATCAATGAGTCCTCCTCCCAGTGTTTGCCTATGATAGAATTGTACATGTTTTATGATAATGCCATAGGAAGTCGTTAATGGGGTTTCCTGCTATAGGAACAAGGTCAAAATAATCTTGAGGAAAGGATTAGGATTGGGGTTAATGTAGGTACTGTATAGAGAGGGACCTTTTTAAATCTAAAACAATTAAAGTGTAAGTGGGTTCTCATTTACCAACAATGGTGAAGAGGAAGTAGTAGACTGCATGAGAGATGGAAATTTTAAATGGCAAACAGATGATTCTACATAAACTTCAACAAGAGATTGTATTGCTGTAGAATGTATATGAACCACCCAGAAAACAGAGGTTTCATCTCTACAAATCATTCTCCAATTTGTGCACTGTAGGGATCTTTTTTTGTTCTGTATAAAAAAAAAATGTATGCATATAAAATGTAAGTAGTGTTGTTGAAGGTGGTTGAGATAACATAATTGTTCTTCTATAGTTGTATTACAATAAAAATATTGTATCAATGTATAGTCCAGGGCCTAGGGGTTGACTCAAAAGTAAATAGTTGGAAGAGTTTAAAAAAAAAAAAACATGAGGACTACTTAGATTTACTACCCAGTACTTCACAAATGTTATTATGTTTTTCTTTGTATTCAACTCTAAGGTCATTTATATCCCAGTAAAGTCTTTTGTGAGCTGTCTAAGGTTAAATTAAAAAGGACACATAAAGTGAAGTGGGAAAAGGGCATTCATGGCCTGTAAACTAGCTAATGTGATTATCATGGAAAGTTTTAAAAAGGCCTTTGGTTCCTTATTTAGAGTCTGAATGGTTCATAGGAAAAGGACAAACATTTAAAAGCTTTTAGGAACAAAGTATATATAAGCTATAACCAATAGTAAAAGGTTGCACAGTTTATGTTTAAAGTTAGCTGTGTGTACAAGTTTAAACACATTATTATCAGAGGCTGGGGAAAAATATTACTTGATCCTAATTAAAACACATACCCCTAATATTTCATAAGTCTGTTTGAAAACATAGCTTTTAGGAATTTGTAGAGTTGAAGAGAACAATAACTTTGTAAATTTTAGAATTCACAGAATGCTTTGGAGGTCACGGGAAGACATTATTTAGATCTGTAAATTTAGAGGAAATACAAATCTAAAACCAATTTACACAAATATTTCAGTCATGGTTATGGAATTTATGGGTGTGTAAATGGATTCTTATATGGTTTTCTATGGTATCTATTCCGTTTTATTTTAGCTGTTTTTATGTTGATAAGTTTAATGTTTTATATTCTATTTACATACAAATTATTATTTCACACATGAAAAGGTTCCCAGAGTACTACAGGTTAGCTCAGTACACAGCACAACAGAGAAGCCTAAAGTGTATCAGATACATTTGTTTGAGTAAAAGCTTAGGGGCAGAATCTGAAAACTTATTCAGCACAGCTGAAAAGAATTATTGCTATTGCTGTGAAACTAGAGATTGGATAAAAGACTGCATAATACAGGTAGTTTCCAGGTTACATACGAGATAAGGACTGTACATTTGTCCTTAAGTTGAATTTGTATGTAAGTCAGAACAGGTACATTATTTTAATAAATGCAATTAGGACAGATGTTTGTCTTAACATATTATTAGGCAGCATGATGTCAGTTACTGTATAAAATCCTCACTGTTGGCTAATCACAAACAAAGCAAAAAAAGAAACAACTGCACAGTTTGTTTTGGTCAAACAAGAGCTTGCAGAAGAGCTCAGTTTCAGCTGTGATTAGCAAAAGATTTCTTCTGCGAGTCATGCAAACCGCCCCCTTTCCCCTTCCAAGCCTCAGTCCTGCACACAAGGGAGCAGGGAAGCCCTGTTCGTATCTAGGAGTCGTCTGTACGTTGGATGTCTATAACTTGGGGATTACCTGTATGCATGTGTATGTCATGGAGTTTACTAACAATGATGTATAAACTGTTGTTGGTTTCTATATCCAAAACATTTAAACTTAAATGTAAATATTTATTAATATAATACAAAATATGAAAATATATCAATATCTAACAGAGATGTAAAATCCCTACATAAGTTAGTATCCAGAAGCTAGGATCACAAACACAATGGAAAATGTTTAATAAAGAGAATGCACATTTGGTTTCCCAAACATATAAACCTATCATATAGTTAGATTAATCTAATCCACAGCTAATAACTAAGTAGGAAAAGAGTTTAGTTATATTTTTTTAAGTTACAGAAATCAGTTGCAGAAGAACAGTGTTCCTTACAGTAAATACTCCCGAGAGTCATCTTGTATTGTATGCGCTGAAAACAGTTAATACCCTGTTTCCCCGAAAATAAGACACTGTCTTATATTTTTTTTGGCTCCCAAAAACACACTAGGTCTTATTTTCAGGGGATGTCTTATTTTTCCATGAAGAAGACTACAGTACACATTTATTGTTGAAAGTCA
>NW_027317903.1:0-8467 GCF_032062135.1 Pyxicephalus adspersus | reverse complement strand
GGGTCCTCCTGCCTGCAAATGTCAGGCACTTGTGTGGACCGCCCTGCTTCTACCTAGCTTGCTGGGATTGGGTCCTCCTGCCTGCAAATGTCAGGAACTTGGATGCGACACAGTCACCATGGGCCACATAAAATGGCCAGACGGACAAGATTCGGCCTGCAGGCCTTGTGTTTGACACCTGTGCATTAGAAAGATCTTAGGCTGTCTGGGAAAAATCATAACCTCAGAAATATCACACTTTTGAGTAAACTTTGGCTGCACAGAAAGCTGTCATTACATCAAATAAAAATCAGTTTTTCTACTTGAAATAGACTTTCTCATTATCTCAGAGCAAGACTGAAAGTGCCTGGGGAAAAAGTAGATGAATGTTTACCTTTCCAATGGGTTGCGTGTATATGTTACCACTGTTGTATACTGGAGTGACCACAGAATAGTATTACATTTTAAAAGGGGTAACAAAAGATTGATGAAATATTGGTTATCATAGGGAATCAGGATAGAGTTTTTCCCCATTAGGATAAAAATGAACTATGCTTTTTTTTTTTTTTTTACATTACCCTGAATCAGCTGTGCCTATAGTTTCTATCTAGAAAATGCAAGTTTTCTAGGATGTTTAATTGAACCTAAAGCGTACCTAAACTCCAAATTTTCACTTTATATAAAAGGGTAGACAACACTTTCATGTAAGGTAGAAATTCTCTTTGGGTTTTTAGGTGCAACACCCTTTTTTTAAAAAAAAGTGCAGCACTGCCCCCTTAATTCTCGATTGCCTAGGCAATTGAAAACTAATGGCAGCGCAGAGCCTCCGGGGATACCTACGACACGCATTTCAGGAGGCTCTTGGCTGCTGCTTTTGGCGAGATGCTCGGGCATGCGCAGAAGGAGCCCCTCCAGACAGATCGACTGCTTTGCAGGATTGAAGGTGTGTATTTTTTTTGTTTTGGGTTTACTTCCTCTTTAACCACCTGGGCGTTACACTGAGGTCTAGATTTCTGTACCAAAAGTGTTTCACTGTTTTTCATGAAATTTTTTTTTTAAATTGTAGACCTGTAACTTACAGAAATATGTCCGAATAGGGGTCTAGTAGATATGAGATTCTTTTTCTAATGGAATTTGGAGGAAAAATCCTGGTTTATACTGACATATATAACTGCATCTGTAATATGTATCTATCTAATTAAAAACAAAAAAACATTTAACATAAAACTATGAACAAACTACAAAATCATATACAGTATGAAATAAAGCCTGTCCATGCAAGTACTAACTAAACACAAGTGCCCCCCTGAACAATTTGTAAATACCTGTGGATCCTTTCAGTAGAACCATTTGATAATTTCTTTGATAGGGTAACAATGATCCGAAGTGCAGTTATTGCAGTTGTATCACCCTTGCTGGTGTAGCTTCTTGGCATGGTTAATAGCTTTTATAATTGAATAGTCATACCAAGCTCATCTGTAGAAGCCTATGCAGAAACCCTGCTTAGACCCTCTCACCCCATATGTGCAAATTCATGGGCATAGATACACCTTCCAGACGTGTGGTGGATATTTAATTTCATTAACTTGCCTTCCTTGTTCTCCCTAGCTATTCAATTTGGCTTCTTGGAGCAAAGAGACTAAGCCTTGTTTAATCTACAAGTTGAGGACATTTCCTTGTCTCCATTTCTGGATGGTTGAGCATCCAATCCTCAAGCCTCGAGTCCCATGATCCCCATAACCCATGATACCCTATTTTTTGCCTTTCATGGATAAAGTACTTTGAAGAACAGGGTCTAAGATATGCATTGTTAGTTGGCCCATCATTACTAAAGCTGAAGCTTTTCCAAAGGTAATCCTCTTGCCCTCAGTCCTATAGCATACTGGGCTATTATGATGGCGGTTTCTTAAACCCTATATGGACTGAAATGCCTTTAACCTCCTATGCAGTAAGCCCGAGTGTGGCTCTGGGTAAAGAAAACAAACTGAAAGCGGTAACCCTGAGCCACACTCGGGGGAGCTAAAAAAGTAAAAAAAAAATAAAGCACATGGTCCCATCGGTGTCCTCCAGTGTCCTGCCATCCTCTAGCCTCGTCCTCTGGTGAGTGCGCTGACATTCCCCAGGAGTTCCCGGTGACGTCAGTGCATACAGCTGTTGCTAGGGGCGTGGTGGGAATTATTTATTTTTTTTTTTTCAATACAAAATAATTGTGGTAAATGCAATACACCGAATTTATATGTCTAAAAGCGGTAAAAATTGTCTTTCATGAAAATTTATTTTATAATATAATAGTATGAGTATAATAAAGTTTGAAACACAAAATCATGTTAAAGTTTATTATTAAATTGATATTTTTTAATTTAATTCATTATTTTGTTTCAAACTTTATTATACTCATACTATTATATTATATTGTAAAATAAATTTTCATGAAAGACAATGGCTTGTATGGGGAAAAAAGAAGCTTTGACTCTCAATACCTCCCTGTTCCCCACTATAAGCAAATAGATTTCAGGAGATGTGTCAAAGGGCCTTTATCTTAAAATTGACAGAGAATGGGTAAGGAATGAAACAGTTATTTGCCCTTGTTCTTTTTTCAGCATCCAAAGCAGGTAGTCTTGCTTGGATCATGATTTTTTTAAATTCTATATATGACATATTGCAAATTATATATAAATGTTAATTGCAGGTATTTATACAGTAAATTGGTTTTCAAATATATATGTATGGGCTAAATTGATTTTCTTGAATTTCAAAATTAGCTCTTTCCTAAAGTACGTGTATTTCCTAACTGATATTTAATTTGCTGAACTTTGTGAATTTTGACGTGTTTATGTGGGTGTAAATGGCCAGTTGTAGTCTCTATAGAAAGTTTGTGTGTGTGACAATGCGCTGTCACCCTATAGTAAAAAGTTCAAAAGCAAGAACTTTATTACCATGGTCGCCAAGTATTTTTTTTTTTTGAAAGCTGCAAATGTAAAATGAAAATGTTAGAAATTATTTCGAAATTACATTGACACATAAAAGCTTATATAAGATTTAGGTTTGAGGGTTAATATACTTTTAGGTTCTTAGGTTTAAATATCTGTCTGTTTTCCAGGAAGCACAGAAGCTCAGGAAACATGATATAATTTTAATCCCACTCATTGCTGTCAATATGTGTGCCTCCTAATGTATTTTTGTAGTTTTGAATACTAAACTGCTTTCTGTAAAGACATACAGTACTTGAATACATACAGTATTTGATCCCATGCTGATTTTGTACGTTTGCCCCCTGACAAAGACATGAAAAGACTATAATTATAATGGTAGGTTTATTGTAGCTGTGAGAGACAGAATACCTTCAAAAGAACCCTCAAAAAGATCTTGATGAGCATTGTAATGAGTGAAATCAGTATTTGATCCCTTCGCAAAAGTTGACATAGTACTTGGTGGCAAACTCCTTGTTGGCAAATAACAGAGGTCAGATGTTTCCTGTAGTTGGCCTCCAGGTTTGCACACATCTCAGGAGGGATTTTGTCCCACTCCTCTTTGCAGATCCTCTCCAAGACAGTAAGGTTTCGAGGCTTATGTTTGGCAACTTGAACCTTCAGCTCCCTCCACAGATTTTCTATGGGATTAAGGTCTGGCCACTTCAGGACCTTCATGTGCTTCTTCTTGAGTCACTCCTTTGTTATTAGTCATTTTTGCATAAAGGAATTGTCTTTTATAATGGACTTACTGTATGTTTACATGTACCAAGATACCCCCAGGTCTTATGCAGCAGACTACAAAAAGTAGTCAAAACCAAAACTGAAACATCCATCCATAAGCAACCCTAGGCAGGAGCTTAGGGCCCAGTGAATGTGCAACAGGCCCAACTACAGCCTACAGTACATTAATATACTTTTAGGTTCCAGGAAGCAAAGAAGCTCTGGACACATTATTTTATCTTGAATCCCACTCGTATCTGTCAACATATGCACCTCTTATTGTATTCTCCTGTGATTTTGAATATGAAACTGCTTTCGGGCATGCACAGAACTAGCAGCCCAAGCCTTCTGGGATTTGTGATGTGCGTATCCCAGAAGGCTATGTGCTTTCATCCAGTCTTTACTGCCTCTGCATGGCAAGGTATAGGCCATTTCATATATGCAATTGACCACAGCATTGTACTGCAGGCTCAACCGTGCTCCCTACCAAATACAGTCAGCTGCATGGGAGCAATTGGAAACCTTTTTGTGCATGCATTTACACATGGTTGTGGTGGATTGCAGGGTAGCTCTTGAAAGCATCAACTTGCTTTGGCTGTGCATTTACTCATTCTTCTCCAGATAAAGAATCACACAAGTTTGTAAATGATCCCCATAATTCTAAACTAATGTTTAGGACCATGTGAAACAACAGCATGTTATGTTTTTATATCATGGCTTACCCGTGCACCATTTTAAATATAATTTTTGTATTGAATTTATAAAGCAATCATGTTTTTTTAGATATCAATCTTCTTTTTGTGCCTAGAAAAAGCTTTCTTTTCTCTTCTCTTCTCTTCTAATCTTTTTGATTATAGATATAAAAATACAAATTGTTTGGACAGTAAAACAGCTTCCATATATATTTGCCAATGGTAAATTTAGATGCTTTCTTAGAGTTCTGCTTTTTTTGCACCCACAACCACTATGGAAATGATAAAAAGTATTTTAGAAGTTGATCTGCTCCTGGGTTGTATCACACTGGTTCTTTGAGATGATCTGTATTATTATAATAATAGCTGCAGGGAGCATGTGCAGAGTGCCACAAACAGAAGTCTTTGTTATACAAATTGAACAGCTATGAAATCCAGCCACATTTTCTGACCCCTGATACCGGTCCGACTGGTTTTCCTCACTTGGAAAACATTCCTGCTGGGCCAATGTGTTTGATTCTCTACCTCCAACATAGTCTTTAAACTAATACAGTGGCTGCTTTTGTGTTGGGGAATCAACCTCAAAAAATATATTTTCTTTCTTTCAAGCACATCTCCCTCCAGTCTCTTATGACACCCAGGGTCATCTCTGTGCTTTATTGCCATTTTATAACCTTATCTTCCCACAGGATGCATCTTATGTGTGCAGGTGGGAATCAGACCTAGGTCAATCTAAATCTGACAAAGACGGCATATTTAGATTTCACAAAATTAAATCAAGATTGGATGTCTTTATGATCAATACACAATTGATCTGTATTCTCTCTGACATAGCATTTTTCTCATCTGGGATCCTTGGGATATTCTTAAACACTCTGACCTCTCCACTTCTTTATTTACAAAACTATAGATTGGTTTTGTAAACCAAGAGTTATAGTTGGCGTCATGTCCTCTGAGCCCTATCCCCTCTCTTTTTTTTTTGCATAGACTCTGATCCCTCCTTCACCTTTCTCTTTGTTGAGACAGTTTCATCTCTTTATGCATTAAAATGTTGGCAAACTGAACCAACTTTTCTAGGGCTGATTGTTGCTGACATTTTACCTCTCTTCTGGCTATCATTTAGGTTACCAAAGAGTTTTCTTTCCCCAACAGGGAAAACTTGCATGGATTTTACAGGTGCCATATATCAACACTAACAACACAATATATGTTAAAAAATAATTAGTTGCAATTTATTATACAATATTAAAAAAAACGTATCACAAAAAAAAATGCTTACAAAATGCAAAAATGGCAATTCACGAATCACATGATTTGTCATGATACACAATAACTTTTACAGCCCTTAATGCGTTTCACCGATAGGCTTCATCAGAAGGACGGAACAGAAGGACTTAGTACTTCATCTAAGTGTTTGTTCAGATAGTGGTTGATGATTAGGTTGGTATGTCATTCAAGCATTGATGTTGGAAAGCAAGATTATTTGTTTAAAATCCATAACACAGACTTTCATGTGCAGTTAAGAGTGATATGACCCCATAGTGTTGTAGGTAGTCTCTTTTAGTGCACCCATGATGTTGCATGTCTCAGAAATTTGAATTTATCTACAAAACATTGTGGCACTTTTTTCAGTATAGTATATACTCCATGTCCATATATAGTATACCTAACGTTAGTGTATAGTAAACTGTCAGGCTTTCTTGAACTTTTTAACATGGAGTCCTTGAAGATCTTTCAGTTCTTCAAGGATCCCCTGTTATAAAACCTATCTGCACAACTAACAATGCAATAACCTTATGGTCAGTGGTTCTTCATGCTTCTTCATCAGGAAATATGAAGAGAAAATAAATAGCAAATATACAAACATAAATAAAAAATGCTATAGTTACATAGTAAGTCAGGTTCAAAAAAGTCCATCAAGTCTAACCACTAGGGAAATAAACATATCCCAGATACAGTATAAAACCCCATGGACACTATTAGTTGATCCAGAGGAAGGCAAAAAACCCCCGGTAAAAATTGCTCCAGCAGGGGAAAAAATTCCTTCCTGATCCCATGATGCAATCAGATGTTCCCAGGATCAGCAGTCGCTGTTACCTTTACTTTAATGCTTTATTAATTATTATATTAACAAATATGTGAACTTCTTGGCATTGCCAGGAAACATTTAGCTTACATTTAGCTTAGCCACCTACCAATCCTCTTTTCTATTACTTTAATGTGATTGGCAGTCTCATTGACGGGGCTTAGTGGGGATGGGGAAAGGCTTGACTTTGTACATAGGTCTAGCAGCCTGTGGGCCTGATTTATTAAAGATCCCCAAGACTGGAGAGGATATACTTTTCACAGTGAAGCTGGGAGATCCAGCAAACCTGGAATTGATTTCTTCAAAGTCATTGCTATTTGTAAGCAAATGTTTTCAATCCTGTACCAGAACCTTTTCAGGTTTGCTGGATCACCCAGCTTCACTGTGAAAAGTGTCACCTCTCCAGCCTTGGAGAGCTTTAATAAATCAGGCCCTATATCTCAATTTACGTATGCATTTTACATGTATTTATATAGCACCATCATATTATGCAGCGCTGTACAAAAGCCATATTCAGGTTACTAGCTGTCCCTCAAAGGAGCTCACAATCTAATGTCCCTACCATAGTCAAATGTCTTTATTACAGTCTAAGGTCAACTTTGGGCACAATTGCCACATTGGCCTGGACTCACAGTATATTACTGCACAAGACCTGTACTAATGTTAGCCCTGTTCTTTGTGGTATGCTGCTGGATGCCACATGACAGCTCAGAAGACCCCAGGAAAGAAGCACGCTATGAAAGGAATTAATTCCATAAACTGTACGACTGGGCGTGGTTTTGAAAAAAAGGAAATGTGCATCAAAATGGGCTTGTATTGCACCTACTACAATAAAGGCACAGCCATTCGGCACAACAAGCACCATTGTGATGTCTTCAGCTTGCCCTGGCTGTGCTGATTTTATAAACCCAAGTAGTGTAATATATAAATATGTGCAGTGTAAGGGTATTTTTGTACAATTACATAAAAAAGTAAGATAAAAGTTGTATAAATTGAATGTTCATATGCAGTTATATTATGTGTCTGATTGATTTTATATGCCAGGATATGGCTGTCTGAAAATCCATCGGAGACTCTTCGTTCTGCTATGAAGTATACTGGAAGCAGTTGTCAATACAGCAGAGAACCAAGTATAACACGGAATATAATACCTGAAAACAAAGGCATGTCCATAAATATTAATGCCATGTATTGCTTGACACTTCTGTGTTTGCCTGATCATGAATCTTTTTGATATTCATTTATTCATAAAGGTTCAAGTCATGAATGTCTGATCATAGTATTTCGAGAATATTTGTTTGCTGAACAATGAATGAGCAATAATTCATACATCAAAATATTTCCCAAGCTTGCATAGAATGTGATAAGAAGCAACCCTTCATTTTGCTTTTTTATGAAGTAAGATAAAAAGTTGATTGAAACTTAATAGTTGTTAACAATTAGGTTCATACATCCAAGTGCTGAGTATCAGAGTTCACCAGGTCTTGTTATGTTTTAATTTCCTATTTCAGCTTGCAGTATAATGTTCCCTGGAGAAGCATGTTTTTGCGCATTCAATATAAAACTAGGCAAAATGTAAGTTAAGGCTCTAAATCAGTGTTTATCAATTTTTTTAAAATGGGGGGACCCTTTGAAAAAACTTTCAGGTCTTCAGGGAACTCCTTGCTATAATAACTGTACTCATAACTCACAGTACATTAGTGTGGTGGTCAGTAGGAAGAATGCCCAATATTGGCCAATGGGAAGAATGCCACCCTTACAAATATCCAAAAATATCATTTTGCCAGTTAAATTGACTTGGGGGTCACATATTGCTCATAGCTCAAGTAACCTCTGGAGGAACCCCTGGTTGAAAAACACTACTCCAAATAATGAAGAATGTATCACTGAACAGTATTGTGCTTACAGAGCCATTCAAACGAGTGCATCGGGAAATTACTTGGGACATTAGGAACAGTTCCTCATTTTTGTTTTAAAGTGTCTTCAATGGTGCCCTCCAAACAGCACATGTACCTTTT
>NW_027317902.1:0-8470 GCF_032062135.1 Pyxicephalus adspersus | reverse complement strand
GCATTAGTATCTGGCATCTAGAGTCAGGTACTGGGCAGGCGGCAGCATCAGTTAAAGCAGGAGGAGGAGGAGGCAGTGCGCTCTGAGAAGGAGTGTGCACGGCATTATTATCTAGCATCTAGAGTCGGGTACTTGACAGGCGGCAGCATCAGTTACAGCAAAAGGAGGAGGCAGTGGGCTCTCAGACGGAGAGTGGAGGGCATGAGAATCTGGCATCTAGAGTTGGGTACTGGGCAGGCGGCAGCATCATTTACAGCAGGAGAAGGAGGCGGTGGGCTCTCAGACGGAGTGTGGATGGCATTAGTATTTTGCATCTGGAGTTGGGTACTGGGCAGGTGGCAGCATCAGTTACAGCAGGAGGAGGAGGAGGCGGTGGGCTGAGACGGAGCGTGGACGGCATTAGTATTTTGCATCTAGAGTCGGGTACTGGGCAGGCTGCAGCATCCCTTGCAGCAGGAGAAAAAGGCGGTGGGCTCTCAGACGAAGTGTGGACGGCATTAGTATCTGTCATTTAAAGTCGGGTACTGGGCAGGCGGCAGCATCAGTTACAGCAGGAGGAGGAGGGCTCTGAGACGAAGTGTGGACGGCATTAGTATTTGGTATTTAGAGTCGGGTACTGGGCAGGCGGCAGCATCAGTTACAGCCGGAGGAGGAGGCAGTGGGGTTTCAGACCAAGTGTGGACGGCATTAGTATCTGGCATCTAAAATTGGGTACCGAGCAGCCAGCAGCATCAGTTACATCAGAGAAAGGAGGTGGTGGGCTCTGAGACAGAGTGTGGATTGCATTAGTATCTTGCATCTAGAGTCGGGTACTGGGCAGGCGGCAGCATCATTTACAGCAGGAGGAGAAGGCGGTGGGCTCTCAGACGAAGTGTTGACGGCAATAGTATCTGGCATCTAAAGTCAGGTACTGGGCAGGTGGCAGCATAAGCATCAGTTACAGCAGGAGGAGGAGGCGGTGGGCTCTGGGACAAAGTGTGGACTGCATTAGTATCTGGCATCTAGAGTCAGGTACTGGGCAGGCTGCAGCATCAGTTAAAGCAGGAGGAGGAGGAGGTGGGCTCTGAGAAGGAGTGTGCACGGCATTAGTATCTAGCATCTAGACTCGGGTACTTGACAGGCGGCAGCATCAGTTACAGCAAAAGGAGGAGGCAGTGGGCTCTCAGACGGAGAGTGGAGGGCATTAGAATCTGGCATCTAGAGTTGGGTACTGGGCAGGCAGCAGCATCATTTACAGCAGGAGAAGGAGGCGGTGGGCTCTCAGACGGAGAGTGGACGGCATTAGAATCTGGCATCTAGAGTTGGGTACTGGACAGGCGTTAGCATCAGTTACAGCACGAGGAGGAGGTGGTGGGCTCTGAGACGGAGTGTGGACGGCATTAGTATCTGCCATCTAGAGTCGGGTACTGGGCAGGCGGCAGCATCAGTTACAGCAGGAGGAGGAGGCGGTGCGCTCTGAGACGGAGTGTGCACGGCATTAGTATCTAGCATCTAGATTCGGGTACTTGACAGGCGGCAGCATCAGTTACAGCAGAAGGTGGAGGCAGTGGGCTTTCAGACGGAGAGTGGATGGCATTAGAATCTGGCATCTAGAGTTGGGTACTGGGCAGGCGGCAGCATCAGTTACAGCAGGAGGAGGAGAAGGCGGTGGGCTCTCAGACAGAGTGTGGACGGCATTAGTATCTGGCATCTAGAGTCGGGTACTTGACAGGCGGCAGCATCAGTTACAGCAAAAGGAGGAGGCAGTGGGCTCTCAGACAGAGAGTGGACAGCATTAGAATCTGGCATCTAGAGTCGGGTACTGGGCAGGCAGCATCAGTTACAGCAGGAGGAGGAGGCGGTGCGCTCATAGACAGAGTGTGGACGGCATTAGTATCTGGCATCTAGAGTCGGGTACTGGGTAGGACGCAGCATCAGTTAAAAAAGGTGGAGGAGGAGGCGGTGGGCTCTGAGACGGAGTGTGGACGGCATTAGTATCTGGCATCTAGAGTCAGATACTGGGCAGGTGGCAGCATCAGTTACAGCAGAAGGAGGTGGTGTGCTCTCAGACAAAGTGTGCACGACATTAGTATCTAGCATCTAGAGTCAGGTACTTGACAGGCGGCAGCATCAGTTACAGCAGGAGGAGGAGGAGGCGGTGGGCTCTGAGACAGAGCGTGGACGGCATTAGAATCTGGCATCTAGAGTTGGGTACTGGGCATGCTGCAGCATCCCTTACAGCAGGAGAAAAAGGCGGTGGGCTCTCAGACGAAGTGTGGACGGCATTAGTATCTGGCATCTTAAATCGGGTACTGGGCAGGCGGCAGCATCAGTTACAGCAGGAGGAGGAGGCGCTGGACTCTGAGCCGAAGAGTGGAGGGTATTAGTATCTTGCATTTAGAGTCAGGTACTGGGCAGGAGGCAGCATCAGTTACAGCAGGAGGAGGTGGGCTCTGAGACGAAGTGTGGACGGCATTAGTATTTGGCATTTAGAGACGGGTACTGGGCAGGCAGCATCAGTTACAGCAGGAGGAGGAGGCGGTGGGCTTTCAGACGAAGTGTGGACGGCATTAGTATCTGGCATCTAAAATTGGGTACCGAGCAGCGGACAGCATCAGTTACATCAGGAGAAGGAGGTGGTGGGCTCTGAGACAGAGTGTGGATGGCATTAGTATCTGGCATCTAGAGTGGGGTACTGGGCAGGCGGCAGCATCATTTATAGCAGGAAAAGAAGGCAGTGGGCTCTCAGACGAAGTGTGGACGGCAATAGTATCTGGCATCTAAAGTCAGGTACTGGGCAGGTGGCAGCATAAGTTAAAGCAGGAGGAGGTGGGCTCTGAGACGGAGTGTGGACAGCATTATTATCTTGCATCTAGAGTTGGGTACTGGGCAGGCGGCAGCATCAGTTACAGCCGGAGGAGGAGGCTGTGGGCTCTGAGACAAAGTGTGGACTGCATTAGTATCTGGCATCTAGAGTCAGATACTGGGCAGGTGGCAGCATCAGTTACAGCAGGAGGAGGTGGTGTGCTCTCAAACGAAGTGTGCACGCATCAGTTACAGCAGGAGGAGGAGAAGGCGGTGGGCTCTGAGACAGAGTGTTGACGGCATTAGTATCTGGCATCAAGAGTCGGGTACTTGACAGGCGGCAGCATCAGTTACAGCAGAAGGAGGAGGCAGTGGGCTCTCAGACGGAGAGTGGACGGCATTAGAATCTGGCATCTGGAGTTGGGTACTGGGCAGGCGGCAGCATCAGTTACAGCAGGAGGAGGAGGCGCTGGACTCAGAGCCGAAGAGTGGAGGGTATTAGTATCTTGCATCTAGAGTCAGGTACTGGGCAGGAGGCAGCATCAGTTACAGCATGAGGAGGAGGAGGTGGGCTATGAGACAAAGTGTGCACGGCATTAGTATCTAGCATCTAGAGTCGGGCACTTGACAGGCGGCAGCATCAGTTACAGCAGAAGGAGGAGGCAGTGGGCTCTCAGACAGAGAGTGGACAGCATTAGTATCTGGCATCTAGAGTCAGGTACTGGGTATTAGGCAGCATCAGTTATAGCAGGAGGAGGAGGAGGCGGTGGGCTCTGAGATGGAGTGTGGACAGCATGAGGAGGCGGTGGGCTCTGAGATGGAGTGTGGACAGCATTAGTATCTGGCATCTAGAGTCAGATACTGGGCAGGTGGCAGCATCAGTTACAGCAGAAGGAGGTGGTGTGCTCTCAGACGAATGGTGCACGGCATTAGTATCTAGCATCTAGAGTCGGGTACTTGACAGGCAGCAGCATCAGTTACAGCAGAAGGAGGAGGCAGTGGGCTCTCAGACGGAGAGTGGACGGCATTAGAATCTGGCATCTAGAGCTGGGTACTGGGCAAGCGGCAGCATCAGTTACAGCCCGAAGAGGAGGTGGTGGGCTCTGAGACGGGGTGAGGACAGCATTAGTATCTGGCATCTAGAGACGGATACTGGACAGGCTGCAGCATCAGTTACAGCAGGAGGAGGCGGTGGGCTCTCAGACGAAGTGTGAACGGCATTAGTATCTGGCATCTAAAGTCGTGTACTTGGCAGGCAGCAGCATTAGTTACAGCACAAGGAGGAGGCAGTGGGCTCTCAGACGGAGTGTGCACGGCAATAGTATCTAGCATCTAGAGATCTAGAGTCGAGTACTTGACAGGCGGCAGCATCAGGCGGTGTGCTCTCAGACGAAGTGTGCACGGCATTAGTATCTAGCATCTAGAGTCGGGTACTTGACAGGCGGCAGCATCAGTTACAGCAGAAGGTGGAGGCAGTGGGCTCTCAGACAGAGAGTGGACGGCATTAGAATCTGTCATCTAGAGTTGGGTACTGGGCAGGCGGCAGCATCAGTTACAGCACGAGGAGGAGGTGGTGGGCTCTGAGACGGAGTGAGGACAGCATAAGTATCCAGCATCTAGAGACGCATACTGGGCAGGCTGCAGCATCAGTTACAGCAGGAGGAGGCGGTTGGCTCTCAGACGAAGTGTGGACAGTATTAGTATCTGGCATCTAGAGGTGGGTACTTGGCAGGTGGCAGCATCAGTTACAGCAGGAGGAGGAGGCGGTGGGCTCTCAGACAAAAAGTGGATGGCATTAGTATCTGGTATCCAGAGTCGGGTATCGGGCGGCCGGGAGCATCAATTACAGCAGGAGGAGGAGGCGGTGGGCTCTTAGACCGAGAATGGACGGCATTATTATCTTGAATCTAGTGTCGGGTACTGACAGGCGGCAGCATCAGTTACAGCAGAAGGAGGAGGCAGTGGGCTCTCAGACAAAGAGTGGACAGCATTAGAATCTGGCATCTAGAGTCGGGTACTGGGCAGGAGGCAGCATCAGTTACAGCAGGAGGAGGAGGAGGCGGTGGGCTCTGAGAAGGAGTGTGGACGGCATTAGTATGTGGCATCTAGAGTCAGATACTGGGCAGGTGGCAGCATCAGTTACAGCAGAAGGAGTTGGTTTAGACAAAAAGTGGACGGCATTATTATCTGGTATCCAGAGTCGGGTACTGGGCGGCCGGGAGCATCAATTACAGCAGGAGGAGGAGGCGGTGGGCTCTTAGACGGAGAATGGACGGCATTATCTTGCATCTAGTGTTGGGTACTGAGCAGGCGGCAGCATCAGTTACAGCAGGAGGAGGAGGAGGTGGGCTCTGAGATGGAGTGTGGGTACTGGGCAGATACATTAGTATCTTGCATCTAGAGGTGGGTACTGGGCAGGCGGCAGCATCAGTTACAGCAGGAGGAGGAAGCGGTGGGCTCTTAGACGAAGTGTAGACGGGGTTAGTATCTTGCATCTAGAGTTGGGTACTGGGCAGGCGGCAGCATCAGTTACAGCAGGAGGAGGAGGCGGTGGGCTCTCAGACGGAGTGTGGACGGTATTAGTATCTTGCATATGGAGTCGGTTACTGGGCAGGCAGCAGCAGTAACAGCAAGAGGAGGAGGCAGTGTGCCCTGTGACGGAGCAAGGATAGCATTAGAGGTTGAGGCCATCACCTCATTGGACAGTGTAGAAGCTGTAGCTATTTGAGACATGAATGGATGAACAAAATTCACACTTTCCTTACCTACTATCTAGTGAAACCACATAAAATGGAACAGGCTTGAAATCAGCGGGAAATACATACATTTTTTATCATTTGTGAATGTCTAGCAAGTGTTATCACAGTTAAATATCTGTATTTGTTTCAGGTAAATACATACATTTTTATGGGTTTTAGGATACATACCAAGTGCGTTTAGCAAAAAATATCAGTATTTTTTGGAGAGAAATATATAATTTTTTTGGGCCTTTTGGATAGATACCAAGTGCTATCAGAATTAAATATCTGTATTTTTCGGAAAGAAATACATAAATTTTTATGGCTTTCGGGATATATAGCAAAGTGGGATCAGAATTAAATATCTGTATGTTATGGAGAGAAATAAAGAATTTTTTATGTACTTTTTGATTGATTCCAAGTGCTATCAGAATTAAATATCTGGAATTTTGGTAGAGAAATACAAAATTTTTTTTAGCTTTGGAGATATATAGCAAAGTGGGATAAGAATTAATTATCTGTATATTTTGGAGAGAAATACCAACATTTTTAAGGGTTTTAAAATAGATACCAAGTACTACAAATACTACCAAGTACTAATACAGAAATTTTATGTTTTTTGTGATAGATTGCAAGAGGTATCTTAAATTATGGTACCTCTTGCGATCTATTACAAAAGCCAGAAAAAATTCTATATTTATCTATAAAAAATATAGATATTTCATTCTGATAGCACTTAGTATCTATCCAAAAACCCATAAAATTGTCTGTATTTCTGTAAAAAGAAAATACAGATATTTATTTTCTAATCCCACTTGCTATCTATCAAAATATCCTTAAAAAATTCTGTATTTATGTAAAAAAATACAGATATTTCACTCTGATATCACTTGCTATCTATCAAAAAAGCCATATAAAATTCTGTTTTTCTGTAAAAAAAATACAGATATTTCATTCTGATACCACTTGCTATCTATCAAAAAAGCTATAAAAATTTCAGTTTTTCTCTCCGGAAAATACAGATATTTAATAAGGATACCTCGCGCAATCTATCAAAATAAACAAAAAAAAGTCTGTATTTCTGTAAGAAAAATACAGATATTTAATTCTGATACCACTTGTTATCTATCCAAAAGGACAGAAAAATGTCTGTATTTCTCTACAAAAAATACAAATATTCAATTATGAATCACAGGTCCGTTACAGGTCCCTGAGGGAGGTGCTCCGTCAAAAAAAAAAAAAATTAGCCAGTTACACAGCTACATTGCAAGTTATAGGCCTCAGAGACAGAGTAGAGGTAGAGGGCCACGAGGGGGAAGAGTAGAAGGAGATGCCGAAGGCTGTGAAAGTGCTCTTCCCATCAAGGTGTCAGGCGGCCGTGCAGCAGTTGACAACTAATCAGTTCACTCAGCTGAAGGGGCTGTTGAAGTCATTGCCGATCCAAGCCTTATTCATTTTAATAAAAGTGATTCAGTCGACATTTTCTGCAGAGAGCGGAATCTGCTTGTCCCTAACTACGCCCCGAGCTGCACTGAACGCTCTTTCAGATAACACACTTGCCGCTGGGCAGGAAAGGATCTGAATGGCATGTTCTGCCAGCTCCGACCACTGCTCAAGCTTGGATACCCAGTGGCCCAGTGGGTCCTGGCTTTGCAGGTTGCAGATGTCCCATGTAGAGGTCAGGTATTCCTGCACTATGAGTAGCGCTGCTGAGTGTCATTGGCAGTTGCTGCACGAATGGTGGCTTGCATCCGCTGAAAAAATGCCTGCATAGTTTGGCTTAGACAACCTTTACTGCTCCTGCCATCCATGCCACTTAAGGTAGATGTTTGGCTCCCATGGCTGGTGGAACTGCCATAGGGATCGCTGCTGCCTGGAAAGGCTGAGCACTAATCCCTTACAAGTACTTCTTGGTAGTGCTGCATTTTAGGTCCCCTGTATTGGGGCAAGATGAGTTGTTGTATCTCAGACTTTGTAACGTGGATCCAGTAATGTAGCAATCCAATAGTAGTCAGTCTTTGTTTTTATGTGTTGTATGCGTGGATCTTTGGCTGTGCACTCCTGCATGAAGGCTGTCATGTGGCTCAAAGGTTCCTACATCTGAGGTAATTCTGGACCCACACTCCTGTGGGTTGAACAGCAGCACAGGGTCGTCGTCCTCCTCCTCTTTCGCCTGTTCTTGCCATCCAGGGAACATGCCGCCTTGTGTTTGGGTGTATGGACGCCATGTACCCTCAATATCCTCCTCTGCCCCTTCCTCCCCCTCTCCCATGCCTGAAATGTCCTCCTCATCCTCTTCCACCTCCTCCTCTTCCTGGATTTGTGGTGCACTATGCCTAGTAGGCACGCATGTTCGAGATGATGTTTGAAAAGTCATCTCTTGATGCAGCGTCTGCTCTGTGTCGTGTCAGAGATCCACCATCATCTGCTCCAGCAGGCATATGATAGGGATGGTGTCACTGACACAGACCTGATCCCTGCTGATCATCCTGGTCTCCTCTTCAAAAGGTGACAATACAGTGCACAAGTCCTCAATTTGCAGTCACTCTGCAGGGCTGAAGAAAGTGTAGGTATAGGTCTGAAACGAACAGACTCTGCCACGTAATCCACCACTGCTTTCTGTTGTTCAGCCAGCCCCTGCAGCATGTAAAAGGTGGAATTCCAACGTGTGGCCACATCACAAATTAACCGATGCACTGTCAGGTTGAGATTTCGCTGTAAATCCACGAATCTGGCACTGGCTGTGTACGACCGGCAGAAATGCGCTGTCATCTTTCTGGCCTTCAGCAACAGCGGCTGAAGGCTTGGGTAATTTCTATAGAACCGCTGTACTCTCAGATTCATGACGTGAGCCAGGCAAGGTACACGTGTGAGTTTCCCACAACGCAGGACTGCCAGCAGATTAGCCTTGTTGTCACACACACGACCTTGCCTGGCTGGAGTCTTTT
>NW_027317901.1:6088-8472 GCF_032062135.1 Pyxicephalus adspersus | reverse complement strand
AAAGCCCAATATAATAATAGTGTAAGGAGGCAGAAAGCCCAGTTTAATAAGAGTGGAAGGGGGCAGAAATCCCAGTACAATACAAGTAGAAGGAGGCAGAACGCCCAGTATAATGGGAGTGGAAAGGGGCAGAAAGCCCAGTATAATAATAGTGTAAGGAGGCAGAAAGCCCAGTATAATGGGAGTGGAAAGGGGCAGAAAGCCCAGTATAATAATAGTGTAAGGAGCACACAGTGACAGGAGGTCTCTATAGAGAGGGACAGGGCTCACACAGTAACAGGAGGTCTCTAATGAGAGGGAGAGGGGTCACACAGTGACAGGAGGTCTCCATTGAGAGGGACAGGGGTCACACAGTGACAGGAGGTCTCTATAGAGAGGGACAGGAATCACATAGTGACATGATGTCTCTATAGAAAGGGACAAGAGTCACACAGTGACAGGATATCCCTTTGGAGAGGGCAGGGGTCACACAGTCACAGGATATCTCTATAGAGAAAGACAGGGGTCACATAGTGACAGGATGTCTCTATAGAGAGGGACAGGAAACACATAGTGACAGGATGTCTCTATAGAGAGGGACAGGAGTCACACAGTGACAGGATATCTCTATAGAGAGGGACAGGGGTCACACAGTAACAGGAGGTCTCTAGAGAGAGGAACAGGGGTGACCGAATGACAGGAGGTCACTATTGAAAGGGACAGGGGTCACACAGTGACAGGAGGTCTCTATAGACAGGGACAGGGGTCACACAGTAACAGGAGGTCTCTATGGAAAGGGACAGGTGTCACACAGTGACAGGAGGTCTCTATAGAAAGGGACAGGTGTCACACAGTAACAGGAGGTCCCTATTGAGAGAGACAGGGGTCACCCTCTCTATAGAGAGGGACAGGGGCCACACAGTGACAGGAGGTCTCTATAGAGAGGGACAAGGGTCACACAGTGACAGGAGGTCTCTATGTAAAGGGAAAGGGGTCACACAGTGACAAGAGGTCTCTATAGAGAGTGACAGGTGTCACACAGTAACAGGAAGTCTCTATTGAACGGGACAGGGGTCACACAGTGATAGGAGGTCTCTATAGAGAGGGACAGGGGTCACACAGTGACAGGATGTCTCTATAGACAGGGACAGGAGTCACACAGTAACAGGAGGTCTCTAATGAGAGGGAGGAGGGGTCACACAGTGACAGGAGGTCTCAATTGAGAGGGACAGGAGTCACACAGTGACAGGAGGTCTCTATAGTGAGGGACAGGAGTCACACAGTGACAGGAGGTCTCTATAGAGAGGGACAAGGGGTCACACAGTGACAGGAGGTCTCTATAGACAAGGGACAGGGGTCACACAGTGACAGGAGGTCTTTATGGAAAAGGATAGCGGTCACAAAGTGACAAGAGGTCTCTATAGCAAGAGACAGGGGTCACAGTGTCAGGAGTCACACAGTGACAGGATGTCTCTATAGAGAGGGACAGTAGTCACACAGTGGCAGGATGTCTCTAAAGAGAGGAAGAGTGGTCACCCAATGATAGGAGGTCTCCATAGAGAGGGACAGGAGTCACACAGTGACAGGATATGTCTATACAGAGAGACAGGGGTCACATAGTGACAGGATGTCCCTATAGAGAGGGACAGGAATCACATAGTGATAGGATGTCTCTATTGAGAGGGACAGGAGTCACACAGTGACAGGATGTCTCTAAAGAGAGGGACAGGGGTCACCCATTGACAGGATGTCTCTATAAAAAGGGACGGGTCACACAGTGACAGGAGGTCTCTATAGAAAGGGACAGGGGTCACACAGTGACAGGAGGTCTCTATAGAAAGAGACAGGTGTCACACAGTAACAGGAGGTCTCTATGAAAAGGGACAGGGGTCACACCGTGACAGGAGGTCTCTATAGAAAGGGACAGGGGTTACACAGTGACAGGAGGTCTCCATTGAAAGGGACAGGGGTCACACAGTGACAGAAGGACTCTATAGAGAGGGACAGGGGTCACACCGTGACAGGATGTCTCTATAGAGAGGGACAGGAGTCACACAGTGACAGGATGTCTCTATAGAGAGGGAGAGGGGTCACACAGTGACAGGATGTCTCTATAAAGAAGGACAGGTGTCACACAGTGACATAATGTCTCTATAGAGAGGGACAAGAGTCACACAGTGACAGGATGTCTCTATAGAGAGGGACAAGAGTCACACAGTGACAGGATGTCCCTTTGGAGAGGGCAGGGGTCAAACAGTCACAGGATATCTCTATTGAGAAAGACAGGGGTCACATAGTGACAGGATGTCTCTATAAAGAGGGACAGGAATCACATAATGACAGGATGTCTCTATAGAGAGGGACAGGAGTCACACAGTGACAGGATGTATCTATAGAGAGGGACA
>NW_027317901.1:4740-6083 GCF_032062135.1 Pyxicephalus adspersus | reverse complement strand
ATAGAGAGGGACAGGAATCACATAGTGACAGGATGTCTCTATAGAGAGGGACAGGAGTCACACAGTGACAGGATGTCTCTATAGAGAGGGACAGGAGTCCCACAGTGACTGAATGTCTCTATAGAGAGGGACAGGGGTCACCCAGTGACAGGATGTCCCTTTGGAGAGGGCAGGGGTCACACAGTCACAGGATATCTCTATAGAGAGAGACAGGGGTCACATAGTGACACTATGTCGCTATAGAGAGGGACAGGAATCACACAGTGACAGGATGTCTCTATAGAGAGGGGCAGGAGTCACACAGTGACAGGAGGTCTCTAAAGAGAGGGACAGGGGTCACCCAATGACAGGAGGTCTCTATGGAAAGGGACAGGGGTCGCACAGTGACAAGAGGTCTCTATAGAAAGGGACTGGGGTCACACAGTGACAGGAGGTCTCTATAGAGAGGGACAGGAGTCACACAGTAACAGGAGGTCTCTAATGAGAGGGAGAGGGGTCACACAGTGACAGATCTCCATTGGGAAGGATGGGTCACACAATGACATAAGGTCTCTATATAGATGGACAGGGGTCACACAGTGACAGGAGGTCTCTATAGAGAGGGACAGGAGTCACAAAGTTACAGGAGGTCTCTATAGAGAGGGACAAGAGTCACACAGATACAGGATGTCCCTTTGGAGAGGGCAGGGGTCACACAGTCACAAGATATCTTTATAGAGAGGGACATGGGTCATATACTGACAAGATGTCTCTATAGAGAGTGACAGGAGTCACACAGTGACAGGATGTCCCTTTGGAGAGGGACAGGGGTCACACAGTAACAGGAGGTCTCTAGAGAGAGGGACAGGGTTCGCCGAATGACAGGAGGTCTCTATTTATAGGGACAGGGGTCACACAGTGACAGGAGGTCTCTATAGACAGGGACAGGGGTCACACAGTAACAGGAGGTCTCTAATGAGAGGGAGAGGGGTCACCCAGTGACAGGAGGTCTCCATTGAGAGGGACAGGGGTCACACAGTGACAGGAGGTCTTTATAGAGAGGGACAGGGGTCACACAGTGACAGGAGGTCCCTATAGAAAGGGACAAGAGTCACACAGTGACAGAATGTCTCTATAGAGAGGGACAGGAGTCACACAGTGACAGGATGTCTCTATAGAGAGGGAGAGGGGTCACACAGTGACAGGCTGTCTCTATAGAGAAGGACAGGAGTCACACAGCGGCAGGATGTCTCTACAGAGAGGGACAGGAGTCACACAGTGACAGGAGTTCTTTATGGAAAAGGATAGCGGTCACAAAGTGACAGGAGGTCTCTATAGCAAGAGACAGGGGTCACACAGTGACA
>NW_027317901.1:2534-3554 GCF_032062135.1 Pyxicephalus adspersus | reverse complement strand
GAGTCACACAGTGACAGGATGTATCTATAGAGAGGGACAGGGGTCACACAGTGACAGGAGGTCTTTATAGAGAGGGACAGGAGTCACACCGTGACAGGAGGTCTCTATGGAGAGGGACAGTAGTCACATAGTGACAGGAGGTCTCTAGAGAGAGTGACAGGGGGCTTAGAGTGACAATAGGTCTTTATAGAAATGGACAGGGGTCACACAGTGACAGGAGGTCTCCATTGAGAGGGACAGGGGTCACACAGTGACAGGAGGTCTATATAGAGAGGGAGAGGGGTCACACAGTGATTGGAGGTCTCTATTGAGAGTAACAAGAGTCACACAGTGACAGGATGTCCCTTTGGAGAGGGCATTGGTTACACAGTCACAGGATATCTCTATAGAGAGGGACAGAGGTCACACAGTGACAGGAGGTCTCTATAGAGAGGGATAGGAGTCACACAGTGACAGGACGTCTCTATAGAGAGGGACAGGGGTCACACAGTAACATGAGGTCTGTAGGGAAAGGAACATGGGTCACACAGGGACAGGAGTTCTCTATAGAGAGGGACAGGAGTTACACAGTGACAGTATGTCTCTATAGAGAGGGACAGGAGTCACACAGTGACAGGATGTCTCTATAGAGAGGGACAGGTGTCACACAGTAACAGGAGGTTCCTATGGAAAGGGACACTGGTCATACAGTGACAGGAGGTCTCTATCGAGTGGGACAGGAGTCACACAGTGACAGGAGGTCACCATTGAGAGTGACAGGGGTCACACAGTGACAGGATGTCTCTATTGAAAGAAACAGGGGTCACACATTGACAGGAGGTCTCTATAGAGAGGGACAGGAGTCACACAGTGACAGGATGTCTCCATTGAAAGGGACAGGGGGTCACACATTGACAGGAGGTCTCTATAGAGAGGGACAGGTGTCACATAGTGACAGGAGGTCTCTATAGACAGGGACAGGGGTTACACAGTGACAGGAGGTCTCTATGGAAAGGAACAGGGGTCACACAGGGACAGGAG
>NW_027317901.1:1088-1627 GCF_032062135.1 Pyxicephalus adspersus | reverse complement strand
CACATGGTCACAGTATATCTCCATAGAGAGGGACAGGGGTCACATAGTGAAAGGATGTCTCTATAGAGAGGGACAGGAGTCACACAGTGACAGGAGGTCTCTGTAGAGAGGGACAAGAGTCACACAGTGACTGGATGTCCCTTTGGAGAGGGCAGGTTTCACACAGTCACAGGATATCTCTATAGAGAAACACAGGGGTCACATAGTGACAGGATGTCTCTATAGAGAGGGACAGGAGTCACATAGTGACAGGATGTCTCTATAGAGAGGGACAGGAGTCACACAGTGACAGGATGTATCTATAGAGAGGGACAGGGGTCACACAGTGATAGGAGGTCTCTAAAGAAAGGGACAAGGGTCACACAGTAACAGGAGGTCTCTATAGAGAGGGACAGGTGTCACACAATGACAGAAGGTCTCTATAGAGAGGGACAGGGGTCACACAGTGACAGGAGGTCTCTATAGACAGGGACAGGGGTTACACAGTGACAGGAGGTCTCTATGGAAAGGAACAGGGGTCACACAGGGACAGGAGTTCT
>NW_027317901.1:0-866 GCF_032062135.1 Pyxicephalus adspersus | reverse complement strand
AGTGACAGGAGGTCTCTATAGAGAGTTACAGGGGTCACACAGTGACAGGAGGTCTCTATAGAGAGTTACAGGGGTCACACAGTGACAGGAGGTCTTCATGGAAACGGACAGGAGTCACACAGTGATCAGAGATCTCTTTATAGAGAGGGACAGGGATCACACAGTGTCAGGAGATCTCTATAGAGAGGGACAGGGGTAACACAGTGACAGGATATCTCTATAGAGAGGGACAGGAGTCACATAGTGACAGGATGTCTCTATAGAGAGTGACAGATTGATGCAAGATGACCAATAGAAAGCACTTTTTTGATATGCCAGACATTTCCTTGTAATCAGTGGAACATATTGCACATTGTTTATGGCTAGCATAATGTAGAGTGTATTTCAGATCTGTACTGTACTTAGTTACTGCTTGGAATGTTTTGTTTCTGTATACAGCCTGTAATTTGCACAGACATCAGGCAGACATATTCGCCATAATTGTTTGTTTTGTATTCGATGTAACCAAAGTTGGTATAGGTCATTCTGATTAAGGATCTAGGATTTTGGCAGATAAATTTACCTTATTTTTCAATCCCACAGCAGGTGGAGATTTTCCTTTCTTCCACTCCAGTTTAAGAATGTGGATGGCCCTCAATGTCATCACCCAAAATGCAGAACCAGCAGTCCTGCATTGTAATGATGATGATGAAGTGATCACATGACCTTGGGATAGTTGATCACATGATGGGATGGTTTTATGAGACCGGTCGTCTGTACCAGGATCAAAAGGATGAGAGCCCCAGGGGCTAAACCAGCAATATATCCGTAATATGCATAAGAACAGCCAACATGTGACATTTTTATAGTTGACTGAAATTTCAGCT
>NW_027317900.1:2483-8484 GCF_032062135.1 Pyxicephalus adspersus | reverse complement strand
TGTATTTTTCATTGCATAATTTTTGCATGTCCTCTCTACATAGATTAATAGATAAGGCAGCTGCATTTGAAAGATGTGATGTGCATACAAAAACTGATTTCATATAATCCAAAGGAGAGTGAGGGCAACATGAACTCCGTTAAGAGATCGGTGTCAGTTGTCAGCATAATTGAAGTCAGCGCGGTATAACAAGGCTGGGCACCAGCAGATGTAGATAGGTCAGGATGACCAAAAAAATGAGGACCTTGTCTGAAACTAAATTACAAAAGGTAACTTCTGACCAGCAGTCAAAGAGCTTTTAATGTACTGCTGAGCACTGGAATCATATTCCAGGGAGAAATAAGGGCAGTACACAAATGGAAACTTTGTTAAGAATGAAGAAAACCGAAACAAGACTTCAACTGAGAGTGTCTTCTTATCTTAATTGAAAGGGGGCACCTTCAAATCAGTTTATGTTTGTGCAACCAAAATTTCAGAACAATTTGTTTCTGCCATAGCCACATAAATTATATGATATAAATTTAGGAGAGCTATATATTAAGAAAACAATACATTTTAGAGTGTCTCAATAACTCTAATGTAAAAAAAAATCTGAGGGCCCTTTTTAAATATTTTAACCCAAGGTTCACCTAACTTTTATTCAAAATGTATACGTTTTTATATTGTATTCAATTGGAATGTGTAAATTGGATTTTAGTTATGATTATTATATATACTAACTGCTTCCAGTTTAGATAATTTGTGATATTTGTGTAATTTAAACATATAAAAGTGCTTTAAACTCTGGAGACTTCCTTAAGATGTACAAAGATTCTTAGGCTGTGGGTATCATCTACAATGGATTCTCTGATGTCCCTTCATAAAAAACAAAGGGTAGCTCTCCCCATTGTTTTAAACATTTATTGCAATCATAAACTATAAATAAAATAATGAACATGGTTTGTATCATTTGGTGTTTGGTTGGTATAGACTTGTACATTGACTTCAACGGACAATTATCAAGTCAAATTTTGGTACTTATAATGCTGTCATTTTCTAAACAATTACAGATGTAGAAGAAATGAACCAAAAAGCTGCAACCAAGAACCTCCAATGGGTGGGCAAATGAGTCTGAAAATAGGTCACCAAAATGGCACTTCTATTGCAGCAGATACCTATAATTAGACCTTGAACCCTCAGACTTCTGGGCAAAGTAATATATCTATGGCAGTGTTTCATTATTTTTTTTTTTACATGGGGAACCCTTTACATACTTTCAGGTCTTGGGGAACCCCTAGTATAAATACTATATCCACAGCTCACATTACATTAGCATGCTGGTCAGTATAGAATACCTTTTACATTGCTAGCCAGCCAGAAGAATGTCACCCCTACAGATAGCCAAAAAGATCATTGGTGTCACTTAAACTGACCGAGAGGCACAAACTGCTCATTACTCATAGAACCCCCAGCAATTTCTGGAAGAACACTGGTTGAGAAACAATGCATATAGAGTTTGTGATAATGGTTTCACAGAACTAATTTTAGTTTATTAAAAATATCATCATTTGCAATCTACTTTTTAAAAACCCTCATTGTATAGATAAGGCAGCTGCATTTGAAAGATGTGATGTGCATACAAAAACTGATTTCATATAATCCAAAGGAGAGTGAGGGCAACATGAACTCCGTTAAGAGATCGGTGTCAGTTGTCAGCATAATTGAAGTCAGCGCGGTATAACAAGGCTGGGCACCAGCAGATGTAGATAGGTCAGGATGACCAAAAAAATGAGGACCTTGTCTGAAACTAAATTACAAAAGGTAACTTCTGACCAGCAGTCAAAGAGCTTTTAATGTACTGCTGAGCACTGGAATCCTATTCCAGGGAGAAATAAGGGCAGTACACAAATGGAAACTTTGTTAAGAATGAAGAAAACCGAAACAAGACTTCAACTGAGAGTGTCTTCTTATCTTAATTGAAAGGGGGCACCTTCAAATCAGTTTATGTTTGTGCAACCAAAATTTCAGAACAATTTATTTCTGCCATAGCCACATAAATTATATGATATAAATTTAGGAGAGCTATATATTAAGAAAACAATACATTTTAGAGTGTCTCAATAACTCTAATGTAAAAAAAAATCTGAGGGCCCTTTTTAAATATTTTAACCCAAGGTTCACCTAACTTTTATTCAAAATGTATACGTTTTTATATTGTATTCAATTGGAATGTGTAAATTGGATTTTAGTTATGATTATTATATATACTAACTGCTTCCAGTTTAGATAATTTGTGATATTTGTGTAATTTAAACATATAAAAGTGCTTTAAACTCTGGAGACTTCCTTAAGATGTACAAAGATTCTTAGGCTGTGGGTATCATCTACAATGGATTCTCTGATGTCCCTTCATAAAAAACAAAGGGTAGCTCTCCCCATTGTTTTAAACATTTATTGCAATCATAAACTATAAATAAAATAATGAACATGGTTTGTATCATTTGGTGTTTGGTTGGTATAGACTTGTACATTGACTTCAACGGACAATTATCAAGTCAAATTTTGGTACTTATAATGCTGTCATTTTCTAAACAATTACAGATGTAGAAGAAATGAACCAAAAAGCTGCAACCAAGAACCTCCAATGGGTGGGCAAATGAGTCTGAAAATAGGTCACCAAAATGGCACTTCTATTGCAGCAGATACCTATAATTAGACCTTGAACCCTCAGACTTCTGGGCAAAGTAATATATCTATGGCAGTGTTTCATTATTTTTTTTTTTACATGGGGAACCCTTTACATACTTTCAGGTCTTGGGGAACCCCTAGTAAAAAAATTATATCCACAGCTCACATTACATTAGCATGCTGGTCAGTATAGAATACCTTTTACATTGCTAGCCAGCCAGAAGAATGTCACCCCTACAGATAGCCAAAAAGATCATTGGTGTCACTTAAACTGACCGAGAGGCACAAACTGCTCATTACTCATAGAACCCCCAGCAATTTCTGGAAGAACACTGGTTGAGAAACAATGCATATAGAGTTTGTGATAATGGTTTCACAGAACTAATTTTAGTTTATTAAAAATATCATCATTTGCAATCTACTTTTTAAAAACCCTCATTGTAATAATCAATCATTTTCAATAAAAGACTTTAACAAAATTCCCTAAGCCTTATAATGCTCTTTTTTGAAATGTTAAATGTGCTGTTCATTTTCAGAAACATTAATCATCATTACATTTTTTTAAGTTTAGGAATAATTGTCAACAGCTGCATTAGTTATAGTTATCAAATACTCGCTTGAGTCCTTTTTTTTTTTTTTTTCAATTCAGAGATGGTACGTCGTGTTAAGCTAGTCAGCAGCATAAGGTGTCTTTCAACTTAGTGATGTCTCATACATATGTCCCTTGTCTTTATAGGCACAACTGCATCTGCTCTGGAGCTTATGCCAAGAAATGCCAATCCACAAGCTTATGATAAAAATTAAAAAATAGTCGGGTAAGTAGAATTTCTGAATGTCATGGTAAATGGCCACTAAAAAAAAGAAAAAAGTAATGAAGATAAGTAAAAATGTTATTAATATATATATTTGCATTTGTGCATACCCTGGTAGCCACCCTAGTTAAGTAAATAATCTAATTTATTCAATTAGTTAAATAATTAATACTGGTATATTGCAGCAAAAGAGAAATTGTATACCTAATTTCTATTTGCAAGTTGAGGAAGCCAAACCCAATATATGATAACAATGTAGGGGGGTTAAATAGATTTTGAAGTCATCTCAAGAGGCACAATATACTGCAGCAATCTAAATATTATATAACTATTCTTGTCCTATATCTTGCAGGGTGAACTGAAAGGTGGGGCTAAGTATATATATATATATATATATATATATATATATATATATATATATATCCAGTAAACTTCAAGGTGAAATATACGATATAGATTTCTATCCAATACTTTGGTACCTTACAGAAAGCTGAAAATATGTGAAAATAACAATATTATAATCGCTTCTAAAACCTTTGGTATTGTGCAAAATTTCCATTTGATAAAGCTCTTAAGTTGAATAATAAATATGATGAAGAAAGCAAAATCGAGACTGTATGTCTTGCTTGGGTATTAGTTGAGAAAAATAAAATCCATCTCCTTGAGTCTTCACCAATTTATTTACAATCAAGTCTGATTGTAAATGGTCAGAAAGGCATTTTCATAATGGTCCAATAAACCTATAAAAACAATTTACTAATATAAAATACCATTAGGAGCATTTACAGATAAACATAAAGAATTCTAACAGCCAATAAAAGCTGATAATATTTGTTACAAAAGAGAAATCATAGGCAGAGATACTTTGTTACGGACAACTAAATTCTTTCCTATTGAAATAATAAAACCCCATTATACTCAAGCTCTATTAAAGTGTGTTGCCATTTCTTTCTTTTTTTTAGTTTTACATAGAGTTAAGGGTTAGGATAGGGGGAACCATAGCACATTGCGTTTGTGTGTCATTGTATGCGATAAAATTGGCGATGCATCTGGATGGGAGAGGAAATCACACAGCGTTTTCTAAAAATCTTGGAATATAGAACTTTAGCCACCAATGGAACATTTAAATCTGTGGTTAGGCAAAAAAATATTTTGAGATATCATGCTCACACAACCATCAAGAGGATGGGCATATTAAAAATGAAGACAATACATCAATAATTAGAGCTGAATGATATATATTATTCTTTTATGCACTCTTGATATTACACTTCAATACTGTTCCCTCAAACATGTTCTTGTTGAGATATAAAATAGTTCTAAGCCTTCCCTATGGTGGTGGGGTCATCCTTCTCTACATGCCTCTGATCCATACATTTGTTACTCACCTAGTGAAAAAGCAGAGCCTGAAGACAAGTTGACGCTACCTGGTGTTCCTCGGCATCCTGCCGCTTGCTGATGTTTACTTTTTGTAGCTTTCACTCTAAACTTTCGGAATATGCAGGGAGAAAGAAAAGCCATACAGACATATTTTTTCATTAAACTTCTAAAAAACAGTCTACCATTTCCTGACTTTATTGTCAGCTTCATTTTGAATTCTGTTATTGTCTCCTGCGGAAGAACAGTGACATTTGATTCACCACACATTTCCAAGCACATCTGCCATGAAGTTGTAATGCATGCAGAGGAGGCAAAGAACATACAGAAGCATATATCAAGTAAGAGTTCCGTCTAACTAATCAAGTCCATGGGGACACTGTGCCGTGTCATAAGACATATCATTCCACAGTTGAATGGGGTTGTCAGTCATAGCAAGCCAGGCTGCTGTAAAGCTATTCTCACCAGTCAGCAGTATGGCATTGTTGAAAAGTAGACGAGGGCATACTTTAAAAACAGCTACGCTCACCCTTGAATGTGCCAATTTTTGCCAGGCACAAACACATTTCTTTATCACAATTCAATTTGCAAATAAGAAGGAACAGATTGTTGATAGCTTAAAGAACATAAGGAGTTTCTTTATGGTATAATGCTGGACAATTAAGAAATACCCAGAAGCTGAAGAGTCTGAGCAATTTGCTTACAGTGAAATTTTAAATAGTTTTCCTTAACTCTTGTAAGAAATAGGAGATGTTATACAAAGTGGTCATCGGCTACTTAAATGAAGTTTCCACTTTTACAGAAAATAGAAAGTTACTTATTATTTTTGGGTTCTCTACTGAATTTATTGGGAGAGATGTGTACCATTATTCCTGTTTAATAAACTAATACACTATCTTCACATTGAAATTAATAGTTTTTTAAGGATGTCTGGTCCCAAGTTTCTTCACCCAACAGCAAAATGTTCACCGTATCCATTCACCGTCTTCTAGCTTTGGTGCACCTGGATAATCATATAAAGCCCATACTTTTCTTTTTTCATTCTGAACATCAAAGATACCCCCAGTTAAATGACTGACTTATTAAACTTGATAAATTAATGCTAGAAGGTTGGGAAATTATAGAATTTATTTAAAAAAAACAAG
>NW_027317900.1:0-1638 GCF_032062135.1 Pyxicephalus adspersus | reverse complement strand
TTGTACTCACTTTATGACAACAGTTTCTGTACAGCATGCTAAAGGCCATTATCACGGTAATAGTGAATGCATAATTGAGTTGTGCATAAGTATTTAGGTAATTATATCTTCATGGTAATTGCTCCCCATCTTTAAAACTTCATACAATGAATCTTAGTAGATTTGTTTTTCGTTTCTGTTAAAATATCCCCGTAGGCTATGTTATAGGGATTTACTTAATCATACACCAGTGGTTTTATTTAATTGGTTCAGTCAAAACTTTTCCCACGTCTTTATTACCAAAATTCTCAACCCAAGACAAATACTGGGATGATAAACACTAGATGAGAGGTCTCCAAAATTTGGTTGGGGGCCTTTGAGTTCGAGTGATGAGCGGCCCTGTTGTGGGGCCTTAAGCACACATTTTAATAAAACACCTCCCCATATGTTATGAAGATGAGAGGAAGAAAGGTTCTAAAGGCCAGCAGAGGAAAACTCTGCCAGGGCTGACAATACTACTTGGAATTTATCAGTATATGTAGGTTATGAGTTTTTGGCATATCAACAGACATTTTTCTGCTCTTGTGACATTAGTGATTAGACAAAACATGGGGAAATCTGCATATATTGCAAAGATAACCTAAATATATATATTTTATTTTTTGTTCAGACATACACATTATTATCACCAAACAAGCAAGAAAAACACAGACTCCTTTGGTCTTGGCTAGTTTCCAATAGAAAGTACTCAGGTTGTCTTGGGAGAGAGAGTCTATTTGGCAACCATTGGTAGAACATTAGACATTTAATACGATTGTTTTATTACAATAGATATGCACTCCTCTTACCTCTCAGCCATGAAGTTAACACATAAAATCCTTATATATAAATGTAGCCAACTTAGCTGAAATTCAGTTTGTAACTGTGTGAATTTTAATGACTGTCCCGCTATCACATTTTTTAACATTGACAAAAATAATTTCTTCAGTCACGTATGGTCTCCAAAATTACTTAATTTTACATGGCAGAGCTGTCTTCCTATGGATAAAATGCTAAACATTGTAAACACAGCAAATACAGCTAAAATGTTAAAATTTTTCACACCCTACAGGCAAAAATAGAAACTCCTCAGCAAAAATCATACAAAATGGCTGTTTTTTTTTGGAATGCACAATTTTCTCCTTACTGTATGAATTCAGAAGATTGTCTTTCCAAATTTAGTCTATGCAGCTAACAGTATAGAATTGAAAGTTTCCAACCAACAATAAACTATTGCCAAACATAGAACTCATTAACAAAGTTTTGCTTCACAAAAAACTATTAGAAATGAATTCTCTGTTTTACACTTTAGGGGCAACTTTACGAAACGCTGCACAAAAATGTTATAGAACAGGTGTTTATTTGGGTGCCATCCCCTTTGATGGTGTTATTTGATGTGATCATGATTCTCCCTTGATGGCACTGTTTCAGCATCAGAAGCGTGAGGTTGGTAGATTTCAGAGTATATCTTCAAAAGTAAAATGTAAAGCTGTACCCTAATTTATACTCCTTTTCTCATTGGGTTCTGCAAGAGTGGGCAATATTTAAAGATAGGGTAATAAAGCACAAATGATATCTTGTCCAATATTTCCAAGGTCAACTTAGCCTTTGCATAAATAA
>NW_027317899.1:6504-8491 GCF_032062135.1 Pyxicephalus adspersus | reverse complement strand
CTTGGCGCACATAAATGTTTTAAACATTTCAACAGCGCAAACATTTTTTTTTAGGGCTAAGGGTAATTTGTATGCCATTAGAAAGAATGATTTTTTAGGGGAACAGTGACTTTTAATGCAAGCTCGCCAGTGTAAAGCTGCCGGTGCTGCACGGCTCTGGCCGCGATCTCATCTAGTTGCTGACTAGCGCGATGGCTGCCGATTTCAGCTCGCGAATACGAATGCGCGAGCGAGCGTCTGATTTTGCTTGATGAATTAGGCCCAATGTATCTAATAAACTACTATTAGATATTTATATATTATTCTGTTATCACTGTATGCACTGTTCTAATTATTACTAATTACTTTTGTTTATACAGCATCAAAAAAATACACAGTGATTTACAATGTCCCTAGTCATATCATTAACTGTCCCCCAATCTAATTCACTAATACATTCACGGTTTTATTCATTTATTACACATTTCAGGAAAACATATCAAATAATATCAATATCATTCAGCTTCATAGAGGATGCTCCCTATTATATTTAAACCTAGTTGTGATAATTCTTTGCTTTGGCTGCTGTTGCAAATTTGTATATTTATGTACAGTGGAAAAACACATTATTCCTACACAATATTTATTGTATTTCAGTTAACCTTGTGAGCTTAAAATGGTGATGAACAACAGCTTTCTGATTAGAATAGCTATTCTCTTATGAGTTATTTTTTTATCTTTTTAACAACAGAAACTCTCCTAGGCTACATTAATTAACCTCTTGCCCACCAATTTACAGTTTCCTGAAGTTGGAATGTCATCTTCATTAATGAAAATAATATGTGTACTAACATCAAAAGCCTATTTGTATGGACCACTAATTAAGCTGCCATTGCATAAACAAATATTATTTTTATGACAGTCAACTGATCATACTACATTATTTGTATACTGTACTGATTTTATTTAAAAAAATAATTGCATCAGTTATAAAAAAAGAAAATATAGAATTATGTTTAAGGAATAAAATAATGACTTTCCCAATGAAACACCTGCACCATTTAAGAAATTTCATACATCGACCACAAAGTATACTGGTTGCCTTTTCATAGACTTTTGGCTAGTGTTTCTTTAATGTGTGTGTTTTTTTTAGTATGTGTCCAGCTATGTCCAGTTATGAAAACAAAATTCAAATTTTGGGCTTCACTTTCACTGACGAAAGTGTATCCACTCCAGCCTTGGGGAGTTTTATTAACTACCAGGGGTACAAATGACACAGGATGCAGAAGCTGAGCAGAAAATGCATATTTTGAGAATTTAAACAACTTTTCCAAATAACTTTAACATAATAAAATGTGAATAAAAACTTGATAGAACTAAAATGAGATTTTAGTGCTTTGATAACATTGAAACATTTTAAAAAATGTGTTATTTTATCTGGATTAGGTTTGGTCATCTACATACTGTATAAAATATTGCAATATTACAATTTTATATGGTAATAAAGACATTTATTTTGTATATTTCCAGAAAAGCCTGTTGTATACAGAGCTCAATAACTTGAGCAAAACTTTAAATGGAAAGTATAATCATAATCGCTGATTATACAATAGAGGGATTATATAGATAGAGGGACCTTTAAGGTACTGTAGAATGCCCACAATTTCTTAAAAGCACTTTTGTTTCAAATGATAAAATATTACAATTACAAATAAAAATAATGATGTGCACCAAATAGCAAATTGTATTTTCTATAAAAAAGCACTACTACTCTGAAAATAGTAAATCAACCATTTGCACCTAGGTTAGGGAGACTCTAACAATTCATTGATTGAGGAGAGTTTATAAATACATAAATATTTTGACAAATGACCAATTACAGTTTCAGTGCATATGTTTTAAAAATACTGTTGTTGGTGGCTCACAAATCTCTGGACTAAGAATGGGACTTTTCTGGATTGTAACAAACAACAAAGTTGTATCACCCAAAAGTGATACAAGACTTCTC
>NW_027317899.1:0-6240 GCF_032062135.1 Pyxicephalus adspersus | reverse complement strand
ATTTGCAACCCCTATTTAATGTACAGCGCTGCGTAATATGTTGGCGTTATATAAATCCTGTTCATCCGTTTAATAATAAGTAATAATAATAATAAAAGTGATAGTAATACCGATACCAATGTTATGCCCCACATATCACATAAATAATGTATAGTGTAGAAGATTTGTGAGTTCTATTCCATGCACAAAAAATAGTATAAATGTTTCATGAAAGAAAAAGCAATCCTGTGTATAAACTGAAAATCACAAAACTATCATGCAGTTGCAAATTAGCCTATAAATTGAAGCTCACAAAACTGCACATTTTGAATATAATGTGATAAAGAAAAAAAGTTTTCAATTATTGATACATTTTTCAATGTTATGGGTTTGTATTTGAACATACAACATAAACATACAAGAAAATATATTGTGGTAATAAATCAAACACTATCTAACAGTACAATGGTACCTGAATTCTATAGTAATCTGTCAACCATATTTGAGTACCCATATATTTATGAAAGGGAAACTAAATGAACACTATAAAAGGCTATACAAGAATCCATTCATAAAAAACACTGGAAACTCAGAATTTCAATGAAATTTTTACAATACACAATATACTATGTTGTATGATTACCACATTACATTACATTTTATTTAACTTTTCAAAAAGAAAATAAAAAATCAGATAGAATACAAAAATAAAAAATAATAATAAATTAAGACAATACATTTTCTTCTAATTCGAATCGTGATAGTATTTATTAAGTATACCTTGAACACTAAATCGTCTTATCATTTTGCTATTTAACATTTTTTCTCATTTTGTGAATAAACAGTATTTTCTATAAAATCATTGTATTTTCTGTCTGTTTGTCAGCTCTTTATCAATGTTTTTAATAATTAAAAAAACTAAACTAATTATTCAGAGTGTCTGGATAAACACATATAAATTAACCCTAGCAGTAAATTAACAGCAATTCACGGCAATAAATTGGGTTGTTGAAGGATATTTAGACATTTCTATTTGTATATAGATGTATGATGCGTAAGCCTTGCAAAATGCATACTTATTGAAAAATGTTTTTTTTTTTTTTTAAATACTACGGTAGTAGTAGTTATTCTGTATTGCATCAGTGCATTAAACCATTTGTCAAGCAAAGTCTGCTCAGTGCCTAAGTTCAGAGAGATGAAATGAATGCCTAAGGATATAAGATACTAGAACTAAACCTATACATGCCTTCATCTTTTTGTTCTCCCAATCAAACAAAAATAGAAAAAAACTTATTTTAGGCAGCAACTATAACAACCAGAAATGACATAACAAGGATTTTTATTTGTGTATATACATCATGAACCACAAAGACAAAGGCAGTTTATTTATTCTAAATATTTTATTTCCAGCCAGGGTTGGCAGTTTTGAAAATTTTAAGAGTCACTTGGTCAATTACAATTCTTTATCTGCAGATAAAAACATATCTATCTCACATTATTTTTTCTTTTTCAATACTTTCAATATTTTTTCTTGTGTTCCAGAGAAAACATGGCAGCCATGGGCTACTTTCATAATTTTTTATATTTTGAGACTTTTTTCCTGAACCCTCATATACTGGCCCTGATTCATCATTGAAATCCGCGATCGCGGGAAGCGCGATAATACGCGCGACCAGCGATTTTTTTTGAAATATAAGGGAGCATGTACTCCAAACAGCCTAAATTACATTTAACCCTATAAAAGTTATGTGCATTCAGATTTCTTCTTAAGTGCAAACTGTATCTAAATCTATAATAAACTGTATCGATATTTTACCTTTTTGTTTTACCAAAATTTACTACTATAGAAAGAAATCAAAAATTTTTTGATTTGTTTTTTAACAATAATGCTTTAATAATTGGATAACATATATTACAAAATAAAGTATTTACTGATACACATCTATTCTTGACCCCAGCTTTAGGAAACCACATGTAGGCATCAGGCTTGCAAGAAGTGCAAATGGCCTGCATCAGTGGTTGATAGGAAACAAATATATATAGTTCTATAAAGATTAAAAATGTTTACTGTAATACATAGGATAATACAGGATTTTTAATTGTGTTAGGATAGAATGTCTGGACTTGCACCATTAACTTGATATCCTTTATATTAGCAATAAGGTAAGTTAGTATTTCCTAATATTGAAATAGAATTGGTTCGCTAATTACTCCACCCTTAATTATCTCTAAACACTTACTAGGAATTTTACATATGCAGACTCTACTCTGCAGTGAATAACTTGAGGTGCAACCTAAGAACAGCACCCTAACCAGCCATACCCAGAGCACTCTACAGGGTAAGGAAGTTTACTACTATTTTATGTAATATTCTATTCTAATCCTCTACCCTAATTTTAGGTTGGATATGCTATGAGTTAGAATAAATACCTATTGACATATTCATTAAATAATGTGTTCCTAGTGTGAAAACTGGAAAAAGAACTAGAAATATATTCGACTATACCTGTCATAATTATTTCCGACAACTTCGAATATTTTATTATTTTTGGTAAGCATTCTCCTTGTTTAAACATTAGTTGATATAGCACACACTTGTTTGATTCTGGTCTTACAACACATACATAATTCCTAAGTATGCATCACAGTAACATAATTTGACCTTATTTCCATTATAATTTTACGTAGATAAGCTTCTTCAAACGAGTCTTTGTTTTGTACTCCATTGGCAAACCCATTACCTGCCTGATCTGAAGAAAGTTTCTTCTCATTTTGATAATGAATATTCATATACCTGTAATGTGCCTGGGCACACAAACCACAGCCAACTCCAAAAGTCCTTTTATCGAGTTTTATAGTCATAAAACAAGACAGGGTATTTACAGAAATCAAGTCCGATAAGCGTAGTACAGGAGGGTAAGGCAAAGGCAGGTCAGGAACAATCCGAGGTCTGGGCAGGCAGCAGACAAGAGAGGTCACAAACAATCCGAGGTCAGGACAGGCAGAGTTCAGGCAAGTGTCAGGTATCAGACCAGGTCGCTATTATAATGACAATTAGAGAAACGTTAACCAACACAAAGAACGCACCCAAGCACACTGTGTACACAGAGGTCTATAGCGGGCAATGGTGTACAGGACAGGTTCTCCTTAAATGGCCAGAGTGACCAATGACCTTTTGCCACCTGGCGCCATTTGATTGGAGAGTAACTGAATCCCCTGCAGCCGATTCGGCCCTCGGGGGGTACAAGTGGCATGCGTGGTAGCCCACGCACCTTGTCCCACAGCACCCCTGGGACGTGCACTACTTTGCACATCCAAAGGAGTGCTGAGAACAAGACTTTCTGTAATCACGTGCATAGAGATGCAAGGGATGCCGCCTGGCCGAACAGTTGTTTGGCTAGAACGGATCCCTCCGCCTGCAGAGAGAGACACGCTGCGAGCAGGGCAGCAGCCTTGGCCATGCTGCCTGCTGCAGCGGTGTCTCCCTCTGTGGCTGGGACCCCCAGGGACACCGCGGGCTCGCAGGAAGGGTAAGTTCCTTACAATACCTATTTTCATTATTTTATAACTTGACATCGGCAAAAATAGTTTACAAACCCACCACTTATTTAAACTACTACACTGATTGTTGCTGTCACTTGGTTTGTTTTGGGGGTATTTATCCAACCCCCATCTTTGTAACATAAATTTTATGAACTATTATATACTATATACTATGACAGTGATGGCTAACCTTTTTGAGCCCGAGTGCCCAAACTGCCTCACAAAACCAAACCTTAATATCAAGATTTTAGTATCTAAAAACTCTTTATAAAGTTGCCTGAACTATGTAACATCATTTTTAAAGGTTGGAATCTTTGTATTGTCAGATAATCAATTTGATTAAAATCCTTTGGTTTTCATTTCAATTTATTGGCAATTTATAATTTTTTAATGATTTCATTCAATTTAATGAATTTAGGAAGAATTTGATTCAGTTACACAATATATTTTAAATGTATTATTCACATAACATGTCAAATGTATCCGCCAGTCCGGCCCTGTTGCCAGGTGAGCTGCAAAGCAGACACCTGCACACTCGCCTGCCGCCGCACCGCATATCTTAATTGCGGACCTTCCCGCGTGCCAGCTGCAAGGCCTTCGCGTGCCACAGCTGGCACGCGTGCCATAGGTTCGCCATAGCTGTACTAAGACATAGATATTTGCTACTAAAGGTACTGTGCATATGTAGAATATTTACATGACTTTGTTCTTGATTGAATCTCATGATGTTGCATATTTATTGTGAGCTCATATTTGTAGTCTATGAATATCTCAAGCTCCCCTGAGGATTACATTTTTTGTTCTACTGTGAACTAATCAAGACACGTATTTTACCAGACAAAAAAATCAAACAAATCCCACAAAAGTTGTATCATTCTGAAATTTGAAAATAAAGAAAATTAATACATATGTCTTTTGGGACACAAATATATCTGAATTTCTAAATATGGGCTTGGTAGTGGTATTACTGCCAAAAGTTTACTGGCCCTGTCCTGAGGCCCTAGGCCAAAATGGTGGCTCATCCTGACTGATTTAGTATCGTATAAAAAATACAGGTTTCAATTAACTCTCTTGCTTTTCTCCTTTCCAACCTAATTTTTCTCTCCTGTTTTACTGCAAGTTTACTACATTTATATGATATCTCACCCTAATTTTAAATCTCACCTAAATATTATACCTTAATACTGTGTGACAAAATTTAATTAAGATTCTAGAAAAATAATTACTGCAAATATCTGTAAAAGCAGTCAGGAAAAAAATCAATGTGCTATTGAGGAGAGAATAGAGTTAAACACTGTCATGAAAGATCAAAGTCACCAAGGAATGTAAGTAAAAATTTAAAAAGGCAGCCTCAATGTAATAAAGAAGGATGCTTAAACAGCTGTGGTTTGCTGCCTCTCGGGTCCCATCTACAATTTGATTTGACATGGAAAATTTCCCAGTAGTTGCTTAAAAATTGTAAAATTCCATTAATTACATAGCAAAAAATCCACATTCTATAATTTATAATTCATTAGCAAACTTTTTGTACTTGCTTGCTATTACTTTGTGTACCTTCTAATTTGTTTACTAAAATTTAGTAGTAGTATTAAATAGTATATTATTTCACTCAGCAGATAAAATCAATTCTGACAGACGTTATTGTTATTTAGATGTCTCATAAAATGAAAAAAAAAATCAATGAGGCTTGTACTAAATCAGTAGCAGAACCAGATCTCTATAGGAGGGACCAGTCACAGCATTGTTTGATAAAGCCCTATGTAATGATTATGATGAAATAACAGAGATGATTTACTAAAGGATTAAAATGTGTTCACTGTAAAAAGTGGACATTTACTTTGTTTAGCAAGTGACATGCAGATATGAAAATGTGAAATTCCCAAAAGTAACAAAAAAACATGAGTTTACTAGGAAATGCACATTTATTTGTCATATGAACATTATCTATACCTTTTATACATCATACCCATTGTGTATGCAGTTAACAATGTACAAGAGAAGAATTTTTTGGAGGATGTGTTATCAGCTTTTGTCTTGAGTTGATGGTCACATGCAGATTACTTTCAGATGTATTTTATTTGAATTTAATATCAGTTTGAGTTTCTTCTGAGGTCCTTAAATTACCTGCAGTTCTCCTCCTGTTCCCTCCCTTTTATGTACCTTGTTGGTTTTCTGCAACAAATGACCCAAGAGACTGACAGCTTAGGTTGGTGGATGTTATGACAGATATCTCTACAAAGGGATTTAACTGAAAGAATGTAAGGAGAATTTAAGGAGAATGTAAGGAGAATTAATACCCAATCACCTGCAAAGAAAATGTATAAAAAACATGATTTTTGCTTGTAAATAATTGGATGGCTAAAATCAGCTTTGCTACATTTATGAAGAGTAGAGAATTAAATTATCCCTTGCAGAGTAAGCAGCTATTCGCTCGAATACAGCAAAAAAATTCGGGGTGGTCGAACATCGAATTCGAACACCATTAAAGTCAATAGGAGGAAAAATTCGGGTTTGTTTCAGCACTGTGTAGAGCTCCTACAGCCTCCAAACAGATGTAAAAAGATACATTATAAAAGGATACATAAAAAGATAATCTGAAGAGTTTTCACCACTAACTGCTCAATACTATCAAAGTTGTAAAATGTATTTTGACCTTTTAGCACCTGAAGGCTAAATAGGAGTTTTTTGGATATGTGCAGCACAAAGCACTTACATGTG
>NW_027317898.1:7516-8493 GCF_032062135.1 Pyxicephalus adspersus | reverse complement strand
ATAGGAGGATTGGATTCTGGAGGATAGTTGTCCTCTTTTCTTTGTCCCTGCTAAATTAAAAAGCCTAAGCTAATGTTTAACATTCTTTTAATTCTGCCTGATTGACGAGCTTACCCCTGAAAAGTTGCAGAACTTGTTATTACTCTGAACTTACTTGAGCTTTAAATAACATAGTACAAACCAATGTAAAACTAGAGGGGTTAGTCTGTTGCTTCTTCTCTTTCCTGTTGACATAGGGACTGGCTTACCATCCTGTTGGCGTAGGGACTAGTTTACCATTCGGGCATTAGGCTTAGTCTACACGGACTGTTTCCCCAGCGTGTAACCTGAGGCTTTTAAAGCCCATGTTTTAAATCCCCATGCATTCCACTGTGCTAATGTACACCAGGACGTTGCCTTCAGTCACGTTTATGAGCTTTATTTTGAACGTTGCTTGCAACGTTTAAAAAATTTAAACGCAGTTTAAATGCCTGAAAATGCCCAAAAATGCTCCCATTTAATTCAATAGAAGCTTTTAAAAGTGTTTTTAGCAAAACTTTGTAATCCTAGAGCCCTAGAGGAGCTGTGACGTGTTCTGTATCTGTAGCACATACTACAGGTCCTCTAGGGCTGCGGAATTAATCAGGGGAGCAGGGCTGTCAGCTAAGCAGAGCTCCACTGATTGCTCTGCTCCCTGATTGACTGAGGAAAGGGAAATCCTGATGACGCTTGAGCTGTCATCAGGGTTTCCTATTTCTCAGCCAATCACAGAGCAGTAGAGGTGAATGGGGGAGCCTTGTCCTCATTTAACCCCTAGTGCCCGGGAATCCCTCACTGTCAGGAGCATTTCCACGGTTGTGCTCATGTTATGAATGAAGCAGCTGTGGGAATCATCCCGACATAGTGGGATAACCTGTAAAAAAAAATTAGTTACACAAACACACACACAATTATTAAAATGATTTAACATTAAAGCTTTGTCCAATTTTTTTACACAT
>NW_027317898.1:4590-6427 GCF_032062135.1 Pyxicephalus adspersus | reverse complement strand
TTTGAATAAACACTCCTCACAGGATCGCTTTAAGGGCTTACCACTGGTAAGAAAGTGGGGTAGGGTCATTGGTGTGGTTTTGCAAAAAGTGGCGAATAGTATCTGATGTAGCTTGGGAACAAACAGGGTTCGTAAGAAGGTAGTCGTTCAGTCCCCATGTCCACACTTCAGTTTGTATCTGAGGGAGGCGTAACTGGCTGACTGAGGAATGGTCTGACCAAGGGAAGGAGGTGTGTATGGAGGCAGTGGGTTGCCATGCTAGAGTATGATGACTAATGAAAATATAGTCAATTCAGGAGTAAGAACGGTGAGTAAAAAGTGTAGCCCCTATCAGAGACTTGTAGGGTTCAGTAGGTGTCTACAAGTTGGAAAGTATGTATTGCCTTTTTAAATTTATTAACTTTGGGGATTTACCGGAGGTTGTGTCAACTCTAGGATAAAGACCCAAAAATAACAAGCCCTCAGTGAATTCACTCAAGAGAGGTATGAAAGGGCTACTTCGACTTGGTTCTGGTTAGGGAGGTAAAGGGAAGCCAGGGTATAAGTACAATCCCACATCTTGAGTTTAGCAAAAACATAGTTGTTCTGGGGGTCGTCAGTAGAATCTTAGAGTATGTATGGCAGGGATTTGTGTAAAGCTATGGATACTCTCTTTATTGTAGCCTCCGGGTTAGTACTTTGAAGCCAAGAACATTAGTAGCTGTTAGTGCAGGAGGGTGTCTGGGAATATTTAAAATGGGTTTCTTGGGGCATGGCTTGCGCATGGCCGGTTAGAGATGCACGTTGCGGAGCTCCGTACCGAGCACCTCTATTTTTTGTTATTTCTACTCACTATCCCAGGGAAAACTCCTAAAAACAACCACTCCAAGAAGGGGAACGGTATCCATCGAGGATCACAGAGTTTCACAAGCAAAGGCATTTTTTTTTTTTTTTATCTGACCCTGCTGATACAGGGAGATCCTAATATGCCGGACAAGTTGGCGTACACAACATGCAGATCGGATGCATCACCGCAGTCACCCCACTCTATGGAGGACTCAGAATCCCCCTCCTTACCTCTATCATCAGGTGAGCTGGAATCTCCCTTTGCACAAAATGAGATTCGGGCTTTCCTTCATTTCTTGTCCATCAGATCCGATCTGGAAAATCACACTTGTCACCTAGAGTCATCCATCAAACAGGAGTTTGCTGAAATCAAACAAAACCTAGAAACCATGCAAATGGCTTTATCAGCCCTTCAAGCAGTCAGTAGAACTACTTATTGACAGGGCACATATTGCCCTTGGCCCTGGATCTTCAGACACCTTCTGCCCGAAGGATGTCATTTTCAGAGTCCACTATTTTCACATCAGGGAGGAATCATGGCAACTGCTCCATGAAAACATTCAATGGATTTTGATGAAGCACAGCTACCAGATCTCTCCCCAAGTACCTTGGCTATGCATAGAGCCTTTAGGCTGGTTTTGGAAGAACTTACATTTCAGGATATTCCTTACAGATGGGAATTCCCCTTTTAACTCCACATTCGCTCCCATTGGCAACTCCTAACCTTCAAGTACATTGACGATCTCCCGAAGATTATATATTTGCTCGACCTACCTCCTATTGAGCTTCCTCACTGGTATCAAGCTGTATTTGACCCATGAGCTACCCCAAATCCTCATATATGGCCTAAACCAGTTTTTCTCTTACGGATTGGGTCATTCAATGTTATTCAAGTACCTAACTACGGACTGTTCATCTACATAACCAGGAGTTGATCTATTTTTGAGATTTAGTAACACAGGTTGACCCATGTTTGCAAAAGTTGAATATTTCCCGGATTCAGGGAGGTTCC
>NW_027317898.1:0-1903 GCF_032062135.1 Pyxicephalus adspersus | reverse complement strand
TTAAAGGACTGTTACATGGAATTTGTACTCTGACAGCCAGTCAGAGAAGAAAGCAGTTTTATTTTTGTATTTTATTCTTTTTATTGAAAATTTTTACATTAAAATGGGTGACAACTTACTTGGATGAGGGATAAAAGAAAAGTATTTTCCATACAATGATCATTGTAACATATGACAAATTTTAGCAAGGAAAAAAGGGCAATAAATATTGGTACATACAAACATACAAGTATACATAGTATGGGATAGGCAGAAAATGTCAAATATTAGAAGAAAAAAAAAACACAAATACTAATCCATCTAAAATAAGATTAGAACCTAAATGTTCATATAGGTAAAGAAAGGACAAGGGGGGTGGATAGGGAGGGAAAACTAGAAAAAGACAAGGGGAAGACGAGGAGAAACCAGACCAGTGGAGTAGGGAAGGGAAAAGGGGGGAGACATAGCAATGTTGAATACTAGCTTTTTCACCAAAGGCACAAAGTTAATTGGCAAAATATTATGATCAATACGAGAGTAGATTTTGTGGGCCACTAATTAATAAGAATATTTTCTTGTGGATGGGTTCATCTACCACCAAATATCAATTAAGCCATGTTGTTTTAAGAACAAGGAGAATGTGTGGCACTTTTTTTTTGGGGGGGGGATTTAAATTTTGGGAGATTAGATTTTTTTATCAATTTGGTCCAATGCTAGATTTGAATCTCCCAAAAGGACCAAATTGTCTTTAAATCTTGGCGTGACCTTTGAGAGCAAATGGTGAAAAAATTCCAGTTGGCCTTCATTAGAAGCATAGTATGTAAACACAGTAATTCAGTGCCGTCTGCCGTTCCCTGTACTAATAGGAATCTGCCACTAGGGTCTCTAAAAACTTTGTTAGGAGCGAAACGTAGATTTTTAGAGAAGCAATTTTATTTTTAAGACAAAATAAAGAGACTGTTACGTGATACAAACTTCTTTGTGCCAATGCTGCAAGGGCTAACTCTCCTAACTTCACACATACTACTTTGGCATTTATTATACAGAATATTTTATGTAAGAGATAGGTGTCCTCTGTTACCACCATATCCACATGGATTCAACATTTACTGGAGCTTATGGGATCAGTGGATTGGCAGTCTGTTAAGGATCATTCAACTTGAGCAGTCAGTGCTTTATTTTGACATCAGGTCTTTTTGTTTTGTAATACTGCTTTGTAACAATACTTTGGTCAAGATCTATATTGATCTCTGCTGTGTCTGTCAATAAACTGAAAAAAAAAAAGTAAAAAAGTATCATACAATAGGAAGGAGGATATGGAATGGAGTGGGTATATAGTGAGGGTTTTATAGACAGAAGAAAATAGGAAGGAAAGTTTCAAAAAGATCGTTTTTCAGTACTCTTTTAAATGAGCAATAAGTAGGAGCAAGCTGAATAAGACATGGAACACCATTTCAGAGAGTCGGGGCAGTTCTAGGAAAGTCTTGGAGCCTTGAGTGTGGCGGGGTTATGAGAGGGGAAGCCATTACAAATTCATTGGAGGCGCAAAGAGAGCAGCTAGGGAAGTATTTTTTTATCAGGTCAGAAAGGTAAGTGGGACAAGAACTGTGGAGGGATTTAAAAGCATAGCACAGGAGCTTGAATTTTTATTCTAAGGTGAAATAGAAGCCAATGAAGGGAACTACAGAGATACAGCAGAAAAGGAGTGGTGGGAAGGATGGCATAAGTCTTTGGTTGCTTCATTCATAATAGATTGTAGGCAAGAGAGTCAGGTTAGTGGAATACCAGAGAGGAGAATGTTACAGTAGTACAGACGAGAGATAAGAGCCGTGTACAAGGAGTTTGGTGGTCTCTGGAGACAGGTAGGGGTGGATTTTGAAGATGTTGCGCAGGTGAAAGTGACAGGACCTGAGAAATGTGGTGG
>NW_027317897.1:0-8495 GCF_032062135.1 Pyxicephalus adspersus | reverse complement strand
GTATTTTAATATGACAAGCATTAGTTTTGCGTTTGCTAATTTCTTTTTGATTAGTGTGTAATCTTCAGACAACATTGTATATTATTAGGAGAAGTAATACCGCAGTGGCTAATGGTTACTGGCTTCAAACATGCATTTGACCTTGAACACTTAATGCCTATTTTTAACCATCTCTAGGGAATAGGACACTGAACGTTGGCACCAAATAAACTATAATTTCACAACATTATATAATGCCTACTTACTGCTGTAGCCTAGCCACACATCGTCATGAAAAAATTCTTATATATAGCAGAGAAAACATTGTTTCACATTATTGCAGTACATTCAACGACAAAGTGCTTGTAACCTTTTGGCTACTAAATATATTTGACCTCTATCTCACACAGAAATAAAAAGTATACATAAAGAAATAAAAGTTTCATTAGAGATTGGTTTGATTTATCTTTACTTCGTTGTTGCATAGGGCCTGATTTATCAAAGCTCTCCAAGACTGTAGAGGATACACTTTCATCAGTGAAGCTGGGTGATCCAGCAAACCTGGAATGTATCTGGTCTAGGATTTAAATCATTTGCTAGCAAATAGCAAATGATTTTAAAGAAATCCATTCCGGGTTTGCTGGATCACCCACCATCACAGATGAAAGTGTATCCTCCCAGGCCTTGATTAGCTTTGAGAAATCAGGCCCATATAGTGAGAAAGTGTTAGAACCTCTCCAAGTTTTAGTACTCATGTGGACTAGTGTTTTCCTGAATTTTATGTAAAAAAATTCCACCATGCCAGAATTGCCCATCTTGTACTATAATGAATTCTGACTGATCAAGGTGTAAAAACATGACTAAGATATGCTGCCAGCACACCCACAAACTGATGACTAGTGCAAAGCTTCAAATTTTTACATGGTCACAATTAAAAACATTTTAGGACATGTTTTTATTCACTGCTACAAATCACCATTAGCTTCCCTGCTTACTGGTGAAGTTGGACTAACTACAACAGCCTAAAGGCATATTCACAGATTTGTTTTACCTGCAGAAATGTTGATCCAGCCTTTACAATAAGCAAACAACAACAACAAATACACAGAAGAAGCATAATATGTCTAATCCATCTATCTATCTATCTATCTATCTATCTATCTATCTATCTATCTATCTATCTATCCATTATCTATCTATCTATCCATTATCTATCTATCTATCTATCTATCTATCTATCTATCTATCTATCCATTATCTATCTATTCATCTATTCATTCATCTATTCATTGCATCTATCTATCTATCTATCTATCTATCTATCTATCTATCTATCTATCTATCTATCTATCTATTGTAGCAATATATTTTGTAAATCAATCTATTATTCTACTCTATTTATCTCTCTCTATCTTACAATCTCTACATCTCTATCATCTATTTTACGTTCTTTAATTTTCTTATTCTTTCTACATTTCTCAATACAACAACGAGTCTATTTTTGTCTTTATCTGGGATTTTTTCACCCAGGTGTTCTGGCTGTTTACATCAGATCTCCATTTTCCACCTGCCAATGCTTTTCTATGCATGGATGCCACTCTTCTGGGAATTTGCTTTCATCCTCCACCAAGCCCTCCCAATCTTTCCTGCTCATTTGTCTTCATTTTTTGTCACTTTCCTGATCATAGGCCGGGTCCATTTGTGGTCCTCTATGTATCATCCTTGTAGTGATGTCACACCCTGCCTCTGGAGTATTTATGTAATTGCAGCATCATTATTTACCAGCTACACTCCACAAATGTAGGTCATTCCTGTACTTACTATTCTATGGTAACAAGATAGGGATTTTATAAAGATTTTTTTCTGATCTGCTTTTATTATATTATCTAAACATTCAATGTATTCATGGTATAACGATCTACAGAACACAGACATAATGCTAACTTACCCAAGGTCACAGTGACATGACATCTTGGACTTATCCAAGGTCACAGTAATATGACATTACACTGTGTATTTTTCTGGGGAATGGACCTACCTCAGCCTCCAGGGAGTGGCCCAGCACAGGGCTTCTAAATGATGGAAAACTTTTCCGTAGGTAACACATTTGTAGAGTTTAGAGTCCAGAGTATAAACGCCCAAAACACTATTTAGGGTATTAGAACTAATCACAATTTGCAGATGTTTTCTTAAATCTGCTGTACGATGGAATCACTTACATGCAGTACAGACAAATAGGACAAAGTGATTCTCCCTTTATCTATGAACTACTTAATCACCATAGGTTGCAGGTTCTATCCTTTTCGTACCTCCTTCTGAGTAAGTACCACCTTTTTTGCCAACCCTGTCCACATGCGTATTATAAAGTACTGGGAAATACAGTGACTAGATTCCTATCTGAATGTTTATGATATAAAAAAATATACACAAATATACAACGGCACCATTACATTTTATTGGAACCAATGCAGTCACACTTGACACTGCATTAAATATTATAGGAAAGGAATATGTCATTAATTGGCTAAGATGACATCAGCATGTATCCAGTGTTACCGTCGTTACCTGGCACACAAAGTAATCATAATTAAAGGGAACTTGTTAGAATGAAAATATTAAAAGCCATCATAACTGACTTGATTTTTGAACGTGCATTACCTTGGATCAATACCTAATGAGTCATCATTCTGAAACAGGTATACTTGTTCAGAGTTAGTGACTCACTAGATAATGGAAAAAGTGTGAAATGATTAAAAAGGTTAACAATAGAAGCTCCCATATTTTTATCCTGATAGGGTATGCTTATAATTTAATATTTTATGATCTTACCTTTGGGAACGTTCTGTAGTCCAAGGGTGTACAAAAACCATAGCACACCATGTTACTACTATATGGCCCAGAAGAATAGGGACTGACTCGTATGTAGACATTATGTTGCCCAAGGAATTATTATAGCTTCTAGTATATGCTGCACTGCTTGTATCAGATTATTAATTTAGTAAAATCCCCTGTTTTCATTATACTAAAAAATGGCCTAATATCTACTAAACTACAAAAATGTCTTACCATTTTTTACACCTCCTGCCCACAACAGTCCCCTTTCCCACAAATGCCTGGAAGTGGTCAAAAGAGATAAACAGAAAATTATGATTTGTAAACTTTTAAATGTTTAGGCCCCTTTAGAGACCCCTTTATTGCTGTTCTCCAGGCACTGATAGGCACTCGGGCACTGATTCATCCATCAATGTCTGGCTACATAGTTACATATTTATAGGTAGCTGTAGTATTTGCCTACTACATTTAAAGAAAAGTAATGTAATCATAATTTGGGAACTATTATATGATTGCTATAAAAGCAGACAATAATCTGTCTTGTAAGAAGTATTGCCTTGGAGATGGAGACAAGGCAAAACAGTGGGGGTTTAATGGTGGCAGGTTCGTAAAAGTGAATGTTTGGCTGTTTGTGTTTAGCCTTTGCATGGGGAAGGGAAGCAGTTTGAAGACATCTCCCAGTACCAGTTTATCGAGGGAATACAGAAACAATCAGGAAACATTTTACAAAAAATAAGACTTTCATTGTATACTTTGGGTGCCTCATAGACTTTCCATTAGAGCAGGATCATTCACAAGGCAACCTAAAGGTCTAAAAGCCAAGCTACAACCTTCATGCTCTTGCTGTTAACCAGTGGGATTGCTGTGCCAGCATAGACAATACCAATGCTGGTACACTTAGTTCTGTTAAAGCTGGTAGCAGCTAATTTTCATGGGTAGGCCATATCCAGTTCAGAGGGACCTATACTTGTGAGCAAAAAGCATTCTGTTGCTTGTAATCTATAAAGCTGACACCCGTGAGCTTCCTAATTTTTCCACCTAACGAACAGAACTTATCTTCAAAGTGCTGTCACATTTCAGGATTCTGTTCTTAGACATTATAATGGTGTGGCAAAACCAAATTCTCTCTGAGCTATATGTCAGGGCCCATTAATACCAGGTCAGTCAATTGGAGTGCATTGAACACAGATGCAAGTGTGTTAATGAATGTAGCTTTTAGGAAACGATTCATTTAAAATGACTACCTAATGCACTACCAAAATGAAAATTGAAAATGAAAATCACAGCTGCAGCATTTCCATTAGCATAGTGCAGTGCATGGTGTTGCATTGTCACACATTTTGATGTATTGCAGCAGATACTTTGGAGTCCTATTCACAATAAATTGCACCACAGCACACCATAATTATTGCAATGAAGTGGTAAACACAGGCCTATAATTTTCTCTTCACACAATAAAAATACAAAGAAAGGGAAACCTTACTCAACATATTATATAAAACTAAAATACAACAGGGAATATTATTTTTTTTTATTAAACTTTTTTTCCCAGTAGAGGCTAGGAAAACCAGAGTGCCAGAATGTACCATATCTAAATTTATAAACTTTGCACTAAACAAAGTCAATCTTTACAAGGAGTCATTTTTGATAAATAACTGTGGACTCAATTTAAAAAGAATATTTGTGATTATTATGATAACATTAGCAACATGGCACTTGTGAATTAAAGCTTAACCCCTGAATAAAGGTCTTGTGTCACTCAATCTTCCCTGTCACCTACAGTCCATTAATCATTATATTTTGGTTAAATCATAAAGTAATTAACAGAAGTCTAAGAATGTGACATCATAACTCAGAATTAGTTCTTTGGAATGTTCTGGAGCAGGGAAGATGGACCAATAAAGAGGAGGAGGCAGATCTGAGAGCAATGACATAGGAGTTCTCTTCTCCATTGTCACCAATGCTCTAGCTCAAACACTTAATTCTCTCACTTTCTCTAATAAGTATGCCAAACATAGATAAGTTGTCTTGGTGTAAATAGTTAGCATTCCTCCCCAGTATATATAGGGTTTTATGATTGAGTCTAAACTCCAAAATTTTAAAGGTTGTAAAATTTAAGCCTTGCTTAAAAATCCATAACTTCCCTTCCCTTGTCTTATATATGCTGGGAAGAGTTAGAGGTAGGTAAGATGGGCTCAGATGATCATCTCATATCCTAAGCTATTAATGTGATGTGTGTGCCTGGCTCCAGTTAATGTTTTAAACATTATTACAGTCTGTTTATAAAGCAGTTACCTTGCCATTCACCAAACATTCCCTGCCTGCAGAAAGATATGGGCCTAGAAGTTTCTCCACCAAAGAATGTTTGGTGAATGTAAGATTCACTGCTTTATAGATAGACCTTTTTGAGTTTCACATTGCTGGGAGAGATAAAAAGAGAGAGGATGGAACTGTATTCAAGGACATTGGAGGATAAACCAGCGTTGTTGCATATCACTTTGTGGATGACAAAACAGGATGTATTCATTGTATTTGGGGTATAACAATGGTTATAAGTACTATATATATATATATATATATATATATATATATATATATATTTGCGCAGTATAATATTAGGAGACGTAATACCACAGTGGGTAATGGTGTGTATGAATGTATATATATATTGCTTTGAAATAATTTTTTGTATACTGCAGGTTGCACTGTATTTGTAGATTGTGTTATTGATTAGTATTTTTACACACATAGGTACCACTGTTTGTTTTGTGATATGATAAAATCTCAGTCAGTGTATGATTTTCTTATAGAAATCTGGAAATCATTTTGAATATATGGTAAAATATAAGCTCCCCTATAATGAGATTCCATATAGCTTGTTTATTTTTAGCTATTTCTGTGGCCTTATGGAGATAGGTAGTTTTGTAGGGTCTGCATTTAAATGATTTTTATTATACCATAATTATTGTTGTATCATGTGTATGTTCCTGGTTCTCTAGACAATGCTTTTTAAGTATATTAGTATATATATATATATATCAATTATATTACATTACTATCTTATATTTTATAGATTGTATATTTTATTATGAGGAATACAATCTGTCACCTGAAGTGTAGCTATTGTTCTTAAAGGAAATTTCCTTGTGTGTATATATATAAAATTTAATAAGATATGTAACATTTATGAAATGTAAGAGCTTTCTGCAATTTCTGAATGCACAGTATAAGAGGAGACAATTTTGCAAAGGATTATACAACAGGATTTTCTCCACATGCCATTTTTCATTAAAACTTTGCAGAACTATATTAGCATCAGTTCTACTGACAATTCAGATGTATTTTAATATGACAAGCATTAGTTTTGCGTTTGCTAATTTCTTTTTGATTAGTGTGTAATCTTCAGACAACATTGTATATTATTAGGAGAAGTAATACCGCAGTGGCTAATGGTTACTGGCTTCAAACATGCATTTGACCTTGAACACTTAATGCCTATTTTTAACCATCTCTAGGGAATAGGACACTGAACGTTGGCACCAAATAAACTATAATTTCACAACATTATATAATGCCTACTTACTGCTGTAGCCTAGCCACACATCGTCATGAAAAAATTCTTATATATAGCAGAGAAAACATTGTTTCACATTATTGCAGTACATTCAACGACAAAGTGCTTGTAACCTTTTGGCTACTAAATATATTTGACCTCTATCTCACACAGAAATAAAAAGTATACATAAAGAAATAAAAGTTTCATTAGAGATTGGTTTGATTTATCTTTACTTCGTTGTTGCATAGGGCCTGATTTATCAAAGCTCTCCAAGACTGTAGAGGATACACTTTCATCAGTGAAGCTGGGTGATCCAGCAAACCTGGAATGTATCTGGTCTAGGATTTAAATCATTTGCTAGCAAATAGCAAATGATTTTAAAGAAATCCATTCCGGGTTTGCTGGATCACCCACCATCACAGATGAAAGTGTATCCTCCCAGGCCTTGATTAGCTTTGAGAAATCAGGCCCATATAGTGAGAAAGTGTTAGAACCTCTCCAAGTTTTAGTACTCATGTGGACTAGTGTTTTCCTGAATTTTATGTAAAAAAATTCCACCATGCCAGAATTGCCCATCTTGTACTATAATGAATTCTGACTGATCAAGGTGTAAAAACATGACTAAGATATGCTGCCAGCACACCCACAAACTGATGACTAGTGCAAAGCTTCAAATTTTTACATGGTCACAATTAAAAACATTTTAGGACATGTTTTTATTCACTGCTACAAATCACCATTAGCTTCCCTGCTTACTGGTGAAGTTGGACTAACTACAACAGCCTAAAGGCATATTCACAGATTTGTTTTACCTGCAGAAATGTTGATCCAGCCTTTACAATAAGCAAACAACAACAACAACAGGTGGACACTAAGCCAACCTCCAAAGAGAGCATGGTTTTACCATAAAAACATTCTTCTTGTTCTTCTTTATCAGTCTTGCATTTTGCTGGTGCCATTTTGCTAGGGCATCACAAACACGTGTACTTCCAGCACAGTCTCAGGAGGGTAGAGAAGATACCAGGAGACAGGCCTTTACACAAGAGGAGCTGAACAGAGCCATAGAAGAGCAACAACCTAGGAGCAGGACCAGTATCTGTGTCTTTGGGTCTGATGTATTAAAGGTCTCCAAGGCTGGAGAAGAGACACTTTCATCAGTAAAGCTGTGTGACCCAGCACACTTGGAATGAATCTGGTCCAGGATTGTAAATATTTGCTAACAAATAGCAAATTACTTTTAATAAATCCATTCCAGGTTTGCTGGATCATCCAGCTTCACTGCTGAAAGTGTATCCTCTCCAGCCTTGGAGAGCTTTAATAAATCAGGCCCTTTGTGTGAGAATAAACAGGAGCCCTACAAGATGACCTTTAGCAGGCTCTACCATGATCTCCAGCTAAACAGACTTGTGGTTACAGCTTGGCATGGTGCAGCTTACATGACGGGCTCATTTCTGCCCTGTATCAAAAAAGATTTTAGACTTGAATTTTTCAGGCATCAAGATCTGATATGTGGCTTTAATATTCCCTATGCTTTATATTCCAGCACTATATTTTAGATCTATATTAGTTATGTTAGCCATAATATTCATATTCATCATTTGCTTAGGAATATTGTTAACACAATGCAACACAATGATGCAATGGTATTTGACCATGTTCCAGGTCAAATCCACTATATGACATGACATAATGACATCATTTTTGGAGGTAATATAATTTATTGTATAAGAGAGACTTTCAAAGAGTCAGGGAGGTCTATTTATAATTATATGAATAGGATGTTTGACAGAAAATGGCAATATTTATACACTTAAAAGTGGTGATCAGACTGGTCACAACTTTAAAGTTTGCCGGAAAAGGTTCACCACCTAAAAGTGGAGAATACCTTAGGCCAGGGGTCCCCAACCCCGGGTCCACTGCCCACTAGTGGACCATGGCTGTCTGACAGGTAGGCCGAGGCTCTGGCCGGTGCACTCCCTAGTGGGGTCAGGAGAAGGTCCGGAGACCACGTCTGTCGTACACATTGCAGGCTCATAGGATGCATTCCTCTGCACTGCACCAGGCGCTGCCATCTTTTATATTCTCTGCCGGTCTACTTGCTACGTCACCCAATTTCGCACTGCGCACA
>NW_027317896.1:1624-8503 GCF_032062135.1 Pyxicephalus adspersus | reverse complement strand
ACCAAGCAGTATTAGAAGACATAACATAGGTATTCCTAAAGATAGAAGAAAAACATAACAATCTAGGATTCCCCTCTTTGCAAAAAGCGCTTAAGCCACATTCATTAATAATTAAACAAAAGCCATCTAAATCACTGTCAGTCCATTTAGGTCATTTATGGCAATCTTCTGCACTTGCCTACTAAGCAGTTTATACTCGCACACCTTACATAAGGCTACGCCTGTCAACATGTCTGTGCACACCTCCGACGCTGCCAGTCTACACCTTTATTGTAGCTTACAGGCAAACATTAAACATAGCTATGCATATTACAATAAATTTATACCTATCAAAATAAATGATAAAGCCTTAGCTAGGATTTCTGTATTAGTCTGTTTCCAAGAAAGGAGCGCTTGCATATACAGCAGCTCAGTAATTAAATAACAGTGTTCTGCTCTCTGTGTAATAAATAACAGAGTATAAGTGCAACCACTTTGAATAATTATATGTAGTGGCCAGGCAGTGGGCAGTACAGTTCAGAGAAATAGCAATGTATGTGGTTTTATTCTACAGCACTGGTTTTCACCCAGGGTTCCTGCAGAAGTTGCTAGGTGTTCCTTGAACAAATTTAATTAACACCAATGATCTTTTTTACCCTCCATAAAAGTGACATTCTTCCCACTGGATAACAATGTATTAGGCATTCTTCTTACTGACCACCACACTACTGTGAGATGTGGGTATAGTAATTAAAGCAGAGGCAGCTTTCTATCATTGTGGGTTAGGTTTAAATACAACACAAAAAAAGTGCCATTTAGTGATCTGCAGCATCGGACCACTAATGCCCAATATTGTTTTTTTTTTTTTGGGGAGGACGCACAGGGGTGTCTCCTTATCAACCACCCTCTCTACAGAAAGAAAAAAAAAGTCAATGTCTGCACTGTGCTCATGGGTGCCACTGTTACTGGAAATAATTTCCAGAAGTTATTGAGTCTATGTGCCTCGCCAAAGAAACTTCAGCTGCGGTACATAGGCAGCCAATAAAAAGATGTGATCATTCTTAAATCCAGAGCTAGTAATAACTGCCGACCTGATCATAGTGTAATCATTTTTTTTATATACATATCACACTGATTTAGTGTACTTACCTAGACTCCCTTGACAACTGCTGTAGAACTGAGACCAATATTTTATTTACTCAGCTTTTTTTTAATTAAAAAAAGATATCTAGAATGTGTAATGTGTAAAAATGTAATCTCTCCTTGTAGCTTATCTGCTATTTGTACAGCCTCAGTCCTAGTGCAGTGAAGTATATGGTGCACAGAAGACAATGTGGATTTCTAGCCTTATATAGTCCCTATTGGGGTACTATGACCACAAGCTTGCATGAAGCAATTAAACTGCAGCAAGTTGGGATTCTGCTACATATCTGACCAGGGACATATCACAATGGAAATTATAACATACATTTATCAAATCAAAATGCTACATAGTGACTTTTCCCAGAGTCACTGTGACTGGATGACACAGAAAATAATAACATGAAAGAGTTACTAACTTTTCTTTACTGAAAAAGGTGTTTATTGCAGTCCTGAATTTATAAAAGCTTTGACTGTAAAGAAAAAAACAGCACTGCTATTATCCCATTAAGTTTCAATTTCAAAGGGCGCAATCTCATTTAAAGATTAGCACAACCTTCTACAGAGAGTTCTCCTAAAATTGTATTGTGAACATAATGGATATACAGATTCACTCTGCACTCACAATGATAACAGGTTGCAAGTAATTTCTTATGGAAAGAATAGATTGAAACATTCCCTACCATATAATATGCACATTTTACATTATTACTTTTGTTTGCAGTTTTGATGCACATAGTGCTACAAAAAGATCTTCTGTTTGAAGAGATTATAAAACATTATAAAAAATGTCTCCTCCATCCATGTGGACAGATACTCTCTGACAAAGGTGTACCTCTTGGAACAATGCATGACTATTCTTTTAGGTATGCAAGCTGGGAATGGATACGTTTCAAGAAACTTGTTTTGGAATGCTAACTACCGGTATTACTGTGCTGATAGATAACTCTTTGTCTGATTGACTACAGCATATTCCTCTGTTTAGAACCACCTTTCCAGCAGCCCATTCTTTGAATAATTCCTCATATATTCATGTGTTGGATCACGCAACATGGGTGGCATGACATTAGCACTCATATGCAAACTGGCTGTTGGTGGAACTTGATGGGGGTTGACTCTGAAAAGCCTCTGGTAATGAAACTAACAGGATGATTACAGTGGGAGGTTGAGATAACACCTCTGTGAGTAGGAATATCCTGACAGGTGTGTAAACATCACTCACCATCATCACCAACTCAAAGAAACTCAAAGAACTTGCCCTCAATACAACAGGCCCACCTACTCGAGAATATCAGTGGACACCTGGGAGCAGGGTGTTTCCAGAGTTGGGAGGACACCTGAGTAAGAGGTGGATGCATGGGTGTGACTGGATGTGGCCAGGGTTCCTGGAGATGTGTAAGAAGGGACAACAGCCACAAATCGTTTTTTCTCTTAAATCTCTTATTCTCTTAGCCTCTTATATGCCTATATACATCCTATGTCTCTTCTCCCAAATCTCCTATTCTCCTATATACATCCGATGCCTCTTAGACCTCTTTGTCTTACTTACTCTTTTCTCTTCCAAAGGGGCAGGCTACAGAGGACGGACTCTTTGCGTAACGTATCATTTTACTTTGTCTTTATGTGATTATTATTTAGCTTAAGTGGAATATTTGTTGATTACTTGTTACTTGTGTTCTTTGTTAATAAATATCCTGTTATTTAAGATCTGTGTAATTATTAAGCTAATAGAGACTTAGTGAAGATACTGTCTTTCAAGAAAAGGGATAATGGAAACAGGAATATTTTCTTACATCATGAGTTGTATTCTCTACACAATTGTAATCTAATACGTGTTCCCTAAACTGAATTTGGATGGTATTTTAGGAATTCATTTGTGACTCCACCTATATTTGCCACATTTTGTAGGCACTGCCTTGGAGGTTGGTGGCTGGGGCTTCTACACGTGTATTGCTGATGGCTGTGTCACACAAGAAAAACTAACAACTGAAATTGAGCTAGGTAGTGTATCCAAAATCCAGGGAAAACCTTTGCACAGGACTTAGCCAGTTAGTATTGAAAGTTTTCTTATGTCAGTGTTTTGTACAAAGAAATTAAAGGCTGTTCAAGTTTTAGTAGTATTAAATCAGCTGGTAAAATGTCATAAAAAGTGTCATGCCGGAACAAACTACCGGAGCCGCAGCTGCATGCGGCTCTTGAGCCTCCTCTTGCTGTGGCTCCCTTCACTATTTACATGTAAATAGGGAACTCCCCCTAAAGGGAAGTCCATCTCCTCCGCAATGCATACAGAGTTCCTAGTGGGGGGGTGGAGCTATTAGGGCGGGACTTAGAGAGTCTGGCCTCGTGTGCTCCTGCCCACCCCATAAATGGCCAAGTGGCTGAAAAAGTTTGCAGACCTCTGATTTAAAGCATTTGAAAACAGAACACTAGAGATGCATGAGATAGACAAATAACAGTTGTCATTGCAGCTTTTCTAGTAAAATACCTGGCTTTTACTTGCAGAAATAACATGGATTCCCAAACATCTTCCATAGTCCTCAGATATCCCAATCCAATTTCCAGATAGAGTCGTTGATTCACATTCTGCCTCCATGGTACAACTAATATTAGAGAGTAAAACCAAATTTATGAACATTTGAAAAACATTGTATTCATTTGAAATTTGATTTACTTGTGTTTCCTAGATCAGTCAACCTGTGTTTATAAAAACAAAAAAAAAAATGCCATAAAAATAATCATAATCAGAAAGAAAAAAAAACACCTTAAACAAATATGTCATTTAACACACTAACTATGATAGTAATGTATATAGGGGGGCAAAGCCTCTGTAAATTTAGAAATTGGATTGACATTGGACCCACAGAGTTGGAACAGTAATTAAAAAACACAAATTGTAAACAGAAATATTTTTCAGAAACTGCAACATAAATGAATTTAAATCCTAGTACTCCATCACAAACCCTGCCTATCGGGAGTAAATTGCATAAGATTGAAAAAGTGAGCAAACTATCAAACCTTTTCCGTGACTGGCACCACCCACAGTGTGGATCAGCTGGAGCTAAACATTCATTGCACGATTGATATTGTTCACATTTTGCGATTCTCAACCGTGTGATCTAGGCAAACAAGTGATAATATATATAAGGGCAAAAATAGTGTAAACTGCATTGACACTATATATATAAAAACACAATATAAATAGAAAACCAAAGTTTTATTATTAAAATTGGGTAAATAGTTAGACTCTAGTTATTAGAATGGTAATCTAGCATTTTATTCATTGCATAATCTATATCCAGTATGTAACTGAAACAAAATCCATCATATTACAAATAAAATTAAAAAAAAAATAGCTGGAAATAGCACAACTATGTAAACTACATTGATACCAGAAGCCATAGTCATTTTAGCTATATTTTTTGATTGCAGTACAATCTCATATCAGATAATTTTAACATCTTCAACAATGTGGTGCATAGGGTTGAGCAAGATTTGTAGGTTTGATCTAGCGGCGAATCGGGCCTTTCTTGCTTACTGAACATTTAGGCGAGAACGGCCTTGTGATTCGTCATGAGGTTCTCGCCCAACAAACAAGTTCAAATGCAGGGGATGGGAACGGTGACTTTTTCCATCAGGAATGGCGCGGCTGGGAGCGAATAATTTGCTCCCAGGATGCACAGCAAGGCCCAGCAGCCCAATCAGCAGAGATCTCAGAACAGGCATATATACAGGAAAGGAGGGAGGGGTTAGTTATTCCATCTTGTGTTCTGTGTCAGAGAAAGAAGCAGGGAGAGAAGTACATTGTGACAGGGACAGGTTAGGAGCCTTCTGTAAATCTTGAAATATACAGATTGTGCAGTTTTTCTTCCTACCTCTTGCTAGTTATCAGAAAAGGCAGAAACATTTATGTCCTACACTCCAAAAAATATTTCAGTGTGATACCTCTTGCAATCTAATTATTTAGATAATTATTTCTGATACCACTTGCTATCTATCAAAAAAGCCAGAAAAATGTCTGTATTTCCCTCAAAAAATACAGATAGTTTATTCTGGTCCCATTTGCTATCTATTGAAAAAGCCAGAAAAAAATCTATATTTCCCTCAAAAAATAAAGATATTTTATTCTGATCGCACTTGCTATATCTATCATAAAAAAAAGCCAGAAAAATTTCTGTATTTCTCTCAAAAAATACTGATATTTCATTCTGATAGCACTTGATATCAAAAAAGCCAGAATCATTTCTGTATTTCCCTCACAAAAAATACAGATATTTTATTCGGATCCCACTAGCTATCTATCAAACAAGCCAAAAACATTTCTGTATTTCTCTCAAAAAAATATAGATATTTTATTCTGATCCCACTTTCTATCTATCAAAAAAGCCATAAAAATTTCTGTATTTCTCTCAAAAAATACTGATATTTCATTACGATAGCGCTTGCTTTCAAAAAATCCAAAAACATTTCTGTATTTCTCAAAAAAAAACAGATATTTTATTCTGATAGCACTTTCTATCTATCAAAAAAGCCAGAAACCTTTCTGTATTTCTCTCAAAAAAGTAAAGATATTTTATTCTGATCCCACTTGCTATCTATCAAAAAAGCCATAAAAATTTCTGTATTTCTCTCAAAAAATACTGACATTTCATTTTGATAACACTTGCTTTCAAAAAAGCCAAAAACATTTCTGTATTTCTCTAAAAAAAAATACAGATATTTTATTCTGATCCCACTTCATATCTATCAAAATTCCCATTAAAAATTCTGTATTTCTCTCAAAAAATACTGACATTTCATTTTGATAGCACTTGCTTTCAAAAAAGCCAAAAACATTTCTGTATTTCTCTCAAAAAAGTAAAGATATTTTATTCTGATCCCACTTGCTATCTATCTAAAAAGCCAGAACAATGCCTGTATTTCTCTAAAAAAAGATACAGATATTTTATTCTGATCGGGTCAGAAGTATGTACAACATAGCACACAACATATGCACAACATGTTCAGGCAAAGCATTGATTTGCCAAACAAAATATCTACAAATTACAGCTATTTAAAGCATCTATCTGCCTCACATTTTTCTCAACTTATAAAAATAGAGATAACATCAGAGTCTCTCTGTAGCATGCATGTTAGGGTCATGTGACTATCGCTCAAAACAAGTGACAACCTCAGCAGTGATCCTTTCTTCTAGGTTACATTTAAAAAAAAAAAAAAAAAAGCAGCTGCAATATCATATAATTTGACCAGATTTTAAAAGATGACATTAAAGTACTATATTATAGTAATAAATCAGGTTTAGCATTTTCATCCAATAGCGGAAGTTCATATAATATTTCACGGGTATGTTATGTTATGTAATATTATAATTATGTGTACACTATCATTACTGATAAAATACCTTTTCTACAGGCTTTTACTAATTTATAATAATGTAGAGAAATAACAGTGGAATACTTGGGTGGGGATCACTGTGAAAATGTAACTAATTCCATATATATTATTTTAGGTTTGCTTACAGAAGAAGGGTGAGGTCACATGAAATGTTTATGTCATTTTACATACTTCACAGTTCACTAAATTTCAATATTACTAGCAGATGTATGGTTTTAGTTATGTGACAGTTCTTTTGCAAGTTGTATGTCAGTAATAAGAATACAGGATCATTTCTTATTCACCTTTCATAAGAACACCAATCTTTCAGAAAATGTTAAGCTGCGTACACACTTCCAATTTTTATCGTTGGAAATGAACGACGAACGA
>NW_027317896.1:0-1594 GCF_032062135.1 Pyxicephalus adspersus | reverse complement strand
CCGACGAACGAGGATAGTCGTTGGAAATGAACGACCGGACCGGCGGATCGGATTGGACGACGATCGTTGACCATCTATCGTGTGTACGGTCGTTCATTGATCGTCCATGGTTTGAGCATGCGCGGTGAATGAACGTTCGCTCACTTCCTGTGGTGCACGTCACTTCCTGTATCGTTCAAACGATCGCATCTATCGTGTGTACAATATCTGCGAACGATCGTGTCGTTATCTGTATGTACAGGATCGGTGCTTTACGATCGTTCGCAGGATCGTTCGTCGTTCGTTTACCAACGATAATAATTGGAAGTGTGTACGTAGCTTTAGATATACACATAAAACTAATCATATAAAAGAGACCCTGCTGTAGATAATTTATTTCAATAATATTTCAACAATCAAACAGTAAGATTGTATGTGCATTTATTATCTATATCTTGAGCATCTCATTTACACGTAAACACCTCCTGTGTGTTGGAATATGGTGGGCACATTTTGACCTTTACCTAGCTTAGATTGATAGACATAAAAAAACCAGGGACATGAAGGTAAAAATGATTGTTTTTTTTTGCTAAGGGCTTTATTTATATTCAGGCATCCCCTCAAATTTCTTTGTGGGAATCTTCCTGGTCCATGTGTGACAGCAAATGATTCCCACCAAAAAATGTCAGTGTTTTATAAATAGATCCCTTAGTGTTTAAAAAAGTTATTTATGTTATGTAATATGTTATTGTATAGTATAGTATAAATAATATTGTATTTTTCTACCTTTGTTATTGCTCATGTTACATTTTCATTTAGTAACAGAAAACTGAAAATATCATACAATCAAAAAATGTGGACACCTTAGGACTATTTCCTAAAATCTAATTGCATTATAAATCAGCAAATGTTTAGGTTTTGGAACAGTCCCATATAAGAGATACAGTTAATAGATACAGAAACAATATTTTGAAAGCATACCTATGTAGGTCATTTAATTCAAAGCAGGGAATTCAAATGTGAACTTATTGTTCTTATTATTGAACTTATATTGAAACAGCAGACTTTTGCTTTAGTTTATCATGCAGTACATAATATATATATATTATATATTCAAAATATATAGTATATACATATATATATATATATATATATATTTATATATAGTACATATATATTCAATAATATTAATAATACTAAGTATAATATATACGAAGAACCATGTATCAGGAAACATGCACCAGTGGAGAAGGAGACTTTTGCTTAACTATTTTTACAGTGAAAAGGAAGCAAACATATGTTAAATCAGATATAGAAACCGAAGCGCTCAGTCAACATATGAACAAATTATTACCTGTAGATAAGTCTTGGTATCACTGGTTCAAAGTGCCATATATATATATATAATCCAATCTTAAATGTTAAATTACCATACAATTTAAGCATTTCAATGCACTTATACACACCATATACTACAGGGTTAAAGAAGAACACATGGGTGTTTGAAAAGTCCAAATGGATGGCATAGTTAATTTTGATGTTTTGGGCACCGCACAAATCCTTTTTTCAGGTCTAACCTAAAGTATGTCTAGCCCATATTTTATTAGAGCAAGGA
>NW_027317895.1:0-8506 GCF_032062135.1 Pyxicephalus adspersus | reverse complement strand
GGAGGAGAGGACCCTGCCCCGAAGAGCTTACAATCTAGTCCATTCAGGGAGGACAGGGACAGAGCTAACTACTATTGTAACTGCTCTGTGTCCTACAACTTTTTTAGAGATAAGGATCCACAGGCATTGAGAGTTTTGAGTCCCTAATACGGTATTACAAAATAGAATCCAAAAAAGAAAAAGAGGAGAGGAAAAAGATGCCTGTATATAACTTTACCTAATTGCTGTGGTTTCACTTGCTTAACAGTTAAATTGTAATATATTATAGCTATCTGTAAATATAAAAATTCTTACATTATATTACAATTGTCTTAATGGTAAACTTTTGTATAATAATAGTTACAATAATATTGTTGTGTCAACATTATAATTGCGTTATATAATAAGGGCTACACTGACATCAACCGCAGCCCTATGTAAAAGGCATGTCAATGTAACAGCTTGTCATTGGATGATTCTGTGCACCTCATATATAGAACTCTCAATTTGAGCTTGGATTGCTCACTTTTCAAGTTCTTATCTGAGGTGGGAATAGCTCAAATCCCAGTCAGAATGAATTTGGGTCAGAACTGTCTGACCAGTACTACTATAGGCCCATCAGTGTAATGGGCTGCTATACCAACTGCAAGTGTACAGGACCATATTCAACCACCAGAAGACTGCTTGGCACTGCCACCTGGAGTTCCAGGGCTGCAGAGGAGGTAAGCAGGACAACCAGTTCTAAAAGGGTGCACCTAGAATTGTCTGCAATTCATAGACTGATAAATGTTTTCACTACAGTTTTTTTAAGGCTTGGTCTGAATGAATAATCACTTTTTATTGAAATAATACAATGGTGTTGGCCATCTACATGAAAAGAAGTTTAGCTGTCAAGTTGAATATGGAGGATATTCAGGTAGATTTCATGAAGGGCTGTGTATGGGAAATAGTGTTTTTTTTTTGTTTTTTTTTACAAAATACTTCTTTTTGGATTTCTCATGTCTTTATAAAAACCCTAAATATAATTCTTAGAAATGGATTTAACTTTGAATGGAATCTTTTTGTTGGGTTCTTGTATTGTGCCACCAGTTGCAAATAATATTACTGAAATGGAACAGATACATATGACATATGATTGATTCCCTCAGCAAATAATAAAATGTATATTGTTTCTATATCTCTTCTATAAAAAAAATATCTGTCATAGATAAAAGACACCATTGTAAACAAAGGTTCCAGGAGGCCTCTATATAGTCACAAAACTCTGAAAAACGAGTCCCTCTTGATTTTTCTTGCATTTGGATATAAAAAATCATCTTCAAATGGAAAAATAAAAGCCCACTTCTAGTATAACATTCTTACGGACTGCAATAAAAATGTAATGAACCATCCTAGTCTAAAAATGATTCACATTTTTTACTTCTCTCAAGTGAATAATTGAAGTTTATAAATGTTGGACATCTGTGTAAGCCAGTGTAAAATTGTATTTCAATTCAGTATATTTCTTATATTCTGTACAGAATCTTTAAAAAGAGAATGTGTCATAAATATTTTAATTTATTTTTTATTTAATTTTTATTGGTAAACAACTATATCAGTATCCAGTATGATATCATGATTGGGTGTATTGGTTTTGGGGACAGATCATCTTTCCAGCACTCTGAACAAGATCCTTTTTTTTCTTTTAAACAGAATGGGCCTGATTTTTTTAAAGCTCCCCCAAGGCTGGAGAGGATACACTTACTATAATCAGTGAAGCTGGGTGATCCAGCAAACCTATAATGGATTTCCTTTGCTAGCAAATGTTTTGAATCCTGGACCAGATCCATTCCAGGTTTGCTGTATCACCCAGCTTCACTGATTTAGGTCATATTCTTCAGCCTTGGAGAGCTTTATTAAACCAGACCAAATGTATAGTGTTTTTTTCATTATATTCTGGACACACACCTACACCCACCTCAGGTAATTCAGGTTCTCTTTTCCCCCACTGCTGAAAAAGCCTGTTTTTTTCAAATACATCAATATATACAATCTTTATAATACATGCAATCTGTGCTGACAATGTTTCTGTAATAAAGAGTAACTAAACTAAAAACTCAGCTGAAAAAAAAAATGCACTTATCTTCAATTCAGCAAGGCAGTTTGATCCATCCGGGGGTGTCTTGCATCAGTCTCGTGCTCCGGGCGCTTCCATCTTCGTCTCTTCTTCAAGGTTCTTCATCCTACGTCACCTGACTCAGTCGCGAGATCAGGTGACGTAGGATGGGAAAAAACATGCGTATTACTGCATATGTGTGAGATCAGCAAATTTTTCTCTCTGCTTTAAAAGGCTCCTTCTGCGCATGCCTGAAATGTTTGGGCATACGCAGAAAGAGCACTAAGGAGCTTCCCAGGATGCTTGACGTAGGTATCCTGAGAGGATCTGTGCTCCCATTCATTCTTAGAATTATTGGGCAGTGCTGCACCCTATTTATTTATTTATTTTTTTTTAAAAGGGTGTTGCACTTAAAAAAAGTTTAAGTACGCTTTAAGTGCTTTACAATTACTAAAACTGCAAAACATGCATATGGTATGATCCAAACATAGCAGGTTTGGCAGGATCTTCCATCACTAAACTGTCATCCCATACCATTCTTTGCATCTTTGCAACAGTTTTCTGACCTAAACCGTCTATTCATGTGCAATCAAAATCATATTTTTCCCCTTGCACATGGGTTGGGTGTTCTTAGCAATGTACATTTTCATTGCATTCACTAAGCTAAGGGAAATTACCATGCAAGGTACAACCCAAACTTGTTTAGTAAATATATCTCCTTTACACTAATGGCAAAATGATAGTGACTCCTGAGATCAACCCCCTACAATGAGGTTTATGTACAGATCCATATGATATATTATGTGCTGATTTTTGGTATGACAGATTTCAAAGAAAAATAGCAGATTAAATTCTCACTTTCATACCAAGGGGAAATTTTCAGATCAGAGATTTTACTGATGCTATTACACTATCATGTAGCACTCTTCCAAAAAAAACATTCGGCACATGAATCATTCTTCAAAACATATTTACTACATAAAGCTGCAAAGATTGTAAAATTAAGAGGATTTATTCCTTTGACTTATTTGAAATGGCAAGTTCTAGGTCAGTTCATATCGAGAGGAATAATTATGTGTCTGTGAAGAATGAGTCGTTTTTCCCTTGCTGCTAAATTAGACAGCTGCTATGGATTACATGTCATGCTTCTTTCACACACCAGTTTACTTCCCACTGTTAATCCTATAGCTACTTAGAAATGTATGTAATTACCATCATCACCTTTACTTTATCATATATGAAATGTTTTCACATTGTTTGCAGTAGCTGCGGCTCCAAAATACTTTTTTATTTTCTTCTGGGCCTTGTATACCAAAGTTTATGATATGAATGTTTAAGGGAACAAGAAACTCTACTAGGATTTGAAATTTTATATTGGAGAACAAGTACAACAAACATCAGGAAATTTATATATGGGATAGTGACTTTGGGTTTCAAAGCTAACAATAATAAAAGCACATAAATATGTGGGAAATGTTTTGTGAATCCTTAGGAATTTTCTTGATTTCTGCATGTTCATTGTCTAAGTCAAAAAATGAAGAACATCCTATTAATAAACAAAACACACAAACACTTTCCTTCATTGAAGCAGAAATAAACCCTTTTATACTCACCTGTCCCCATTCTGTCGCGGATGCTGCTATTTTCTTTCCCCTTCTCTTCCTTATTTTGCTCCTTGGCTATCTTGGTTGGCGGGCCAGGATTATGTAACTCATTCAGTCCCGTGGAGGCTGGGCTGTGCTTGCACAGCTCAAGAATTTGGACTAATGAAGAGAGCTATCGGGCACATAAAAATGCCTATTGCAGAAGGGACATCACTGATCTTAGAGCAACCTTTACTGTTTTTCAAGGGTGGTTTTGACTGCCTACACTGCTTGTTTAGTAAAATAGTGTGTTTTAATCACTGATTTATCATAAATACATAAGTATAAATTATACATAATATAAATTTATACATAAATACATATAAATTTAAATTTAGAAGGTATTTATACAAAGTTGAATGTCTGCTGTTGGTCTGGCCAAAGTTTTATTCCATAAACCATGTTTTATCTTGTACTGAAAATTTCCAAATAAATTAAAAATATTAAGCGTATAGTGAAAAAATGTAAGACAACAGGATAAAATAACAGGTAGAGCCAGTAATATAGTTTTCCTAGTTATATATCAGTTGTGCCTGCATACAATTGGTTAGCAAGCCCCATGCAAGGACCAATAGGTGTGCATTCTTAGGTGCGATTTTGTTCTATAATTGTTCTGCTTTTTTTTTTTTTTTTTTAATCCTCTAGACAAGGTTTGTGACATACATAAACTGTATCTGCGTAGTAAATCGGGGCTTTTAGATGCCCAGTTTTTGATAGGGGAACAAGGAAAAATTTGCAAAGATTTAACTAAATGTACCTTGTGTTTAAGTAGGAATTCTGAGTAATCTGCATAAGTCAATGTTTTAGGTAAATTTTAGTTAGACCACACTGGTTTTAGGGCATTCAGTTGTTCAAAATATGTTACCTTTTCTACTTTTGAAATTAGTCATGAAGGTTTTTATTGTAGAATAGGAGAGATGATCTCCCTTCTGTAAAAATAAAATACAGTTTCTGATCACTGAATCATGTGCAGCTCAGCACAGTATCCCAGGATGCACCAATGGGACTTCTGGATTTGAATGTACTCCCACATGAATACTAGCATTGCCATCCTGGCCTGGTCATTCAAGATGACTTTAGATTGGAACCAGGAAGAAGCAAAGAAAGAACATGGCTGACATTGTCTCTCCCTTTTGCAATAATGGACCCAGTGTGTTTATTTGTAGAGTTTAGTTTCCCTTTAAAGCTTTGCTGCTTTTGTGTTTAAGTCTGTTTACCCCAAGCATTAAAGTGGACCATCTTGCAACAATGGGATGCTTGGTAGCTATGTAGGTTTTAGCCACATTAAATTATCACACAACTAATGCAAATTGTATTTTAGGATTTGTATAGTTCTCCATCTTGCCTGGAACACAGTGAGAGTCCAGTGGGGCTGTCATTAAATAGTTTTACAGTTGCCAAAGAGTTTTAGAATTTCAGCCCCACTTCCATTCCTGTTGAGTTTTGCTGTTTTACTGTTATAATGTGTATTGAAGGAGTCAGATAAAAGTATGAAGATAGTGCATTATGATGGTCACAATGGAGAGCTTGTGTTCTGCAAGCTGGAAAAATGTTTTCTGCTTACTGATCTCAGAAAATGATAGGATGGGTTGCAAATTCTCTCCTTTTCATTACTGCTTGTTTGGAGACAGAATGCCTTTATTTCAGCTTTTCTCCTGGCAAGACAAAGCAATCTCCTGGCCAAGGCTTCCAGGGCCAGGGGGTGTCTGAAGTCTGTCAGCATCAACCAAAGTAGATAGAAGCTTAGTCTGTATATTGATTTAAATTTAGTGTCTGGACAGAACTCCTGCTAATGCTGCTATCGCGGTGTTTTTTTTTAATTTACATCACTTCATATTAGGCAGTGCCAGCTCATACACAGCAGTTTGTTTTTCCCAGACCCTTCTCCATATGTGGAACGGTTATACCATGCATAGGTGTTTTACTATTAAAAAGAGTCTCCAGTCAGAAAAGAAAATCTGTTTTCATCCAGCCTGAAGGCAGATGGTTTGGTCCGTTTTAGTGCTTTAGCTTTTATATGTTTCTTTTGCCAGTTTAAACAAAGCTTTTTGAGGGCCACAACTCAAAAACACAACTCTTTTTGTATTGCTTACTGTAGACTTCTGTATTAGTAAAGCAGCAGGATACAATATATAGATTAGGCATTCCTGAACAAAAAAACCCATAGGGGAATCGTTTGCTGTTATCAAGCTGTGAATTGAAAAGGCCCGACCTCACACTAAAATTTGAGAGTAAAGTACATTATTGTGTTTGCTAATACTTGTGTTACTATTTAAATAAATCTTTTGTCAGTCTTCACATCAATATCTGTGTCTGTGAAGTCTCTTGGACAATAATCTTTACTCTTCAGGTCAAGAATAACAGGCCAAGTGGTACAACTTTAGCAGCAACATTTTATGAAGCACAAATGTGCCCTCTTCTTTGCATGAGCTGTATATGTAATCTGATTAATAGACCAATAAAGGGCAACATGCAATAACTTTTATTATTACTGGATTATATAACCTCAAATAATTTTGTAGTATATTTTGATTGATCATTATTAACATTTACTTAGAGCTGGGTGTCCCACTGAACTTATGGAGGAGCTGACCAGAAGGGGTGAAGTTCATTGCTAGGGTTTAGACTAGCTATAAAGTGGAATTAAAGTCCCACTTTGAAAATTGGTAATCAGGTGGTGTTTATTGCAGAAAGGCACAGGCAAAGTCCCTTCTGCAAAAACGATACCTTACCTACCTGATCGCTGCCCAGCTGTCAAATGGCTTGTTCCATGGATACCAAGCAATCCTGTCTTTTCTTTCGGGTGCCAGGATTGAATGAACTCTCATGCAATTACATAATTACTGCCAATCAAGATGGCTGAAGACTGGAGTGTGGAAGAGAAGAAGGAAGAAGTTGGCAGCACTCGCAATGGACTGGTGAGTATCAACTAGGTTTAGTTCCGCTTTAATTACTCTGTATTATATGTATTATTTTGTAGTCTACAGGGCACACAGTTCACCACATAGGGTCAGTAGGAGTATACTTCCTTAAAAGCCAGTGTTGTAAAACTTCATAACAATTAACACATTTACAAAGCAAATTAAAATGTGATTGGTGAATGTCCTAGTACTGTCATTGTTTTTACATCCAACATTTTGTAAGACGCAAGAAGAAAAGTCTTCTAAGACCATCAATTGGATATTCCAGGATGGATAGATTTCTGACTAAGGATACTGTATAAGACCGGAAGCAATGCCTGCATGAAAATTAATATTTGTCTCTAAACATCCAGATGTCCATTGTATGTTTCCAAATCTATAAAAACATATACTATTGAAATGCCATTGTCTAGAATTATTTGTTTTCCTTAACCATAACCTTTTGCACTCCCCCAGTATGCCACCAACAGTTGTCCACAAGTCATAGTTTTATTAAATACAGATGCATTGGAGTTTTGAAAGAAAAATGAGATAAATACACAGTTATCTAAATTATTTAGTCGCTTAACATATATTTCTAAAATAGATAATCAATAGTTTCTTATACCTGGTAATTTAAATATAACAAAATATCATGTGAGTACCCCTATAATGCCAAGAATTTAATAGGCTGTTCAAATTGTACAATGATCCTCCAGTTTTTAAACCTAAATATGACAGAAACAGTTTAAATGCAATAACATTCACTGTCAAGAAAATCCAGCTCACTCATTTGCATTTTTATGTTTTTTACTTTTCTCTAAGTGTTTGAATCTCAAGGTTGAGGTTGATTAATCACCACACAAGGCTGTTAGCTTTCTACAGACTTCTGCACATTTCATGTGTCCACAAAGATTGTAATAGTTTCTAGCTGCAAAAAATATGAAATTGTAAAAATATCTTGAAGTTCTTTTGGAGAAACAATGTTTCTAAATGACAGGGATCTGCCTGATACAATGGATCGGCATATATTAAATATTATTGTGTCATAGATTTCAGTTATAACAGACGAATTTTCGATAGACATTTAGATGTCCTTGTTTTATGAAATGAAGGTTTTTTTTTTTTTTAAGATTGTATAATTTTCCTTGCGTTTAAATTGTGGTAATCATTGAACAACTAATAATGCAGAAAGTGCTTTTCTTATCTTTTGGTTGCTTGAAAAGTAGGGATTTGGCTTTTCCAGTTTCTAAAATTACATGACCTAGAATAGCATCTGAGACAATTATTGGTCAGTATTGCCTACTCTCAAAAGATGCAAAATATTGGTAAAGTAAAAACAAAAAACCTCTTAAAGTGCTTATAACAAAGTTGCCATTTTTACATGTCTGAGTGAATAAATGTCACATCATACAAAATCTGTGTGTGTGTGTGTGCATATGTATATATATATATATATATATTAGTGATACTTGGGGAAACTGTACAGTGGAACCAAAACAATGCCTTCTATTAAACTCAAAATAATTTCTCTTCAGCATACGGTATATAAAAGTGTCCCAAGATCGGGGGTTTATAGCTTCTGCTACAGTGATACTTTCTGGTGTTGTCCCAGTCTTTAAAAGTAATTACTCCCTGACGTATATGTGTGTGTGTGTGTATGTAAATATATATACCGTGTTTCCCCGAAAATAAGACCTACCCCGAAAGTAAGACCTAGCACTATTTTGTAAACCTGCCCTAATATAAGACCTACCCCGAAAATAAGACCTACCCCGAAAGTAAGACCTAGCACTATTTTGTAAACCTGCCCTAATATAAGACCTACCCCGAAAATAAGACCTAGGAGAAAAAGAAAATAAAAGCATACATACCGGTAAATTCAAAAA
>NW_027317894.1:5727-8514 GCF_032062135.1 Pyxicephalus adspersus | reverse complement strand
TTTTTTTTTTTTTTTTTTTTTAGATACAATTAATAATTGCAAAGCAATATAGAATGACGAAGACTACAAAGTAAAACATTTGCATATTACATAAAGTAAATCAATATATGAATATCAGTATGCAGAAATAAATCATGCAATGTGTCAATAATAGGTAGTCTGATGATGCATATCTGCCTGTACACGGGGTTAAAGTAGTATCACATAAGTGATACATTTGCTAACTATGAAAGCAATAGATCGAATTGGTCCCATAAAGTGGGCGGTAATTAAAAATAGAAAAGACAAGGTGCAGTCCAGTGATAAATTATGTAATAAATCATATTTGGTAGGATGAGCACAAGGGACTTACGTTTTGAGATGAAAGACCATTATTACCAAAATCGTGAAATATTGCAGTATGGGAATTGTTTGAATTGTAGACTGTGGCAAAGAAGGGAGGGTGATATATATATAACACTTGGGGACACACTTTTTTGTGAGTCAGTTCTTACACTTGTTTTTTTTACTAATTTTTGAATTAGTGATGAATTCAGAAATTACCTGGTTTTTGCTATCACATCCAGTTTTTTTGCGATACAGGGTTTGTTCCACATGAAAGAAAAGCCCCAATGGATAATCAGAGAGGCGTGGACTCCTATTTGCTCAGCCTGCGATTACATATCGTGTATCTGTGGGAGGAAGAGAAGAAGTAGAGGGAGAAAAGCCTGGCTTTTGAAGGGCAACCAGAGTTAAATTTAAAAACACAACAATTTATTGTTCCAACAACATAATTTAAAAGATTAAGAGCTGTGCCTCCATAAATGAAACCTAGGCTAACATATAACCACTAGTTTCACAAAAAAACAGCAATATGGTTTAGTATCTAGGTTAACGATGGCGGTAAGGTGTCCCAGCTGATGCGTTTTGCCCAAACCGGGCCTCCTCAGGGGTAAGGGGAGACCTTAGAATTTATAACAATATACAGTATTAACAACCCACATATATGCATTGACTGAACGTTAGACTTATGAATCAATAAAAGGAGAAGAAACCAAACAAGACTTACTTAGTATTATTGCTGGGGCGTTACCGCATTAAGAGCATTGTGATACAGAATTGCTACTTGTAAGTGATTTGATAGTGAGACAGATATCAATTTGGACATACGGTGCTTTTGGATAGAGTAGAATGCAGAGCATGGGTAAGTATGAATAACTATTTTAATAGAAATAAAAGTGTGAGCACAACGGATATTTATAGGGTGGTTTCGCTTATGTATTATATAGCTAGCTCGTAGGGATACCGTAACTCGAAAAAGGATAGTGTTAATAAAGATAATGTAGCAAGTATTAGTAGGACATTGATTTACTAAAGATAATTTTTTGGTGTTACTTCTGGATATAAAATATATATTGAGGATGGTATGTAATTATCAAATTCGGCCACAAGATGCACTTCTATTTAAACAGGCAAGGTCACGTTGGGACCCTGGTCACGTGCCCAAATCTCAAGTGCCCAAATTAGAAGTGCAATGAGAATTAATCCAGGGAATTGACATAGGAATTGGAACAGATTTGGACATATAATTATACTCTGCAACTTCTACCTCCTGCCTTTGGACTGATTTATCCACCTGGACTCCAACACATTCTCTGCTGCTGCTACCATTCTAAACTGGTATTTCATCAAACCATCTTCACCAACCCATATTATTGGGCTGCTTCTCTTGGACTTCAGTTTGCCACATTGTTTATTGTATGCATATGGTTCCCAATTATCTGTAAAAATGTATTATTCATCCTGCTCTTTGTTGGCACTAGTCCCTGCACTCCCTAGTCTGATAACTCATTGTCTCTCTGCTCTTTCACTCTCCTCACCCAAGGTCTCACCCAACCCTGGTCCCCCCCACAGCCTCCCCCTTCCATATACTCTCAGCAAGACACTCCCTTCTCCTAACCTCATCCCCATTCACCCTACCCATAAGTCCTTACCTTCCTCTCTCTGGCAGTCTATGGAATGCCAGATCTGTGGACAACAAATTAACCTCCATACACAACCTTCTCCTTTCTAAATCTCTGAACTTTCTGTCTCTCACTGAAACTTGGCTTTTCTTCCTCTGACTCTGCCTCGGCTGCTGCTCTCTCCTATGGAGGCCTGCACTTTACACATACCCCCAGACCTGGCAACAAAGTAGGGGGTGGTGTGGGTCTCCTTCTCTCACCTAACTGTACATACAGAGTCCTTTCTACCCCACCCTCTCTCATTTTCACTTCATTTGAAGTCCACTCTGTCCGACTCTTTAGCCCCTTACCCCTCATTGTTCCGGTTGTCTACCGCCCCCCTGGCCCAGTATCACAATTTGTGGATAATTTTGCATCCGGGCTCCCACATATTCTTTCCCATGACCTGCCCACACTAGTCCTTGGTGATTTTAATGTTGCAATGGATGAGCCCAACCTTCCCTGATCAGCCAAACTGCTCTCCATTACCTCCTCATTTGGCCCCACACACATAGCCGGACACACTTTAGACCTGGTATTTTCTATACTCTGCAACCTCACCCTCCTTTGACAACTCACCATTTCCCCTCTCTGAACACAACCTTATCACTTCAACCTATCAAACCCTTGCCCTCCCTTGCCACATTCCAGACTTGGTCAATGGCAGAGAGAAATCCGTAACCTTGACCACAACCTTTTCCCAAACTGCCTAACCCCCTCCCTCTCCAAAATCACCTATCCAGATGAAGCTGCCACCATGTTAAACCACTCTCTTTCCCTGGCTTTGGATAATGTTGCTCCTGCC
>NW_027317894.1:0-3638 GCF_032062135.1 Pyxicephalus adspersus | reverse complement strand
GAAATTCCCCCACCTACTAGATTGTAAGCTCTTCGGGGCAGGGTTCTCTCCTCCTGTATCACTGTCTGTATTAGTCTGTCATTTGCAATCGCTATTTACCTATATTACGCGCTGCGTAATATGTTGGCGCTAAATAAATCCTGTTTAAAAATATTAAGATGGCGCCAAATGGCGTTACCTACTCGTTTCCTGGTAATGCGACTTCTAGATAAATGATATATATTTAGGATGTTGTAATGTAATTATAAGTTAGGCCACAGGATGGCGCCAAGATAGCGTTACCTACTATTACAGGGTAAAAATCATTTACCCTGTAAGACTGTAATGTTGATCCTTGCTTTCTACCCTGTAACTCCGTGTGACTAGCTATCATCCCATGTTATTTTAAATTCATGTACACTTACACACATCTGCTGTAGTATGTTGGACCCTATATATTTTAATAAGTCCTGTTTGATAATGCTTGTTACAATATAGACGACTATGCTCCCTACAACCACTTTAATGATATGTTATCTCTTTGATATGGTAATTATAATTTGTTATATCGGATACATGATAATGATGAATATATGTTACATCTCTGAAATATATGTTTGGTATTGCTGCTGCTTAGTACCCCATATGCTTAAAACATATAAAAAAGTAATTTGGACGCTATCCTGTTGGAGGAAACCTACTGGGAGACATCCCAAACTGTTCTCCTCCGTTATGTCGATTGCGGTGGACTATCCGGTGGACTCTAAAACACCTCCCTAGTGTGGTAAATTTTAAAACAGAGTCCAACGTCACATACCTATAGACAAAACCACATAAATATATTTTGTATTGGATTGGATACAGGACTTTGTATTGAATCCAATACAAAATATTTGAATTTCCCACTACGACCCCCGTTGATGGACGTATGCACTGACATCATCAGCAATCGCAGAGGGACGCATACGCAAACGTCGAGTGTTCTAATTCTTTCCATACTTCCATGCAAAAAAGAAAAAAAAATTTTTTTTGAATGGAAATTTATTTTTATTGTAGGCTATAATTCTTAGGCATAACTCACCGAAATATGTCCAAAATTTATTATTAAACTTTAAAAAAAAAAAAAAATTTTATAAAACATTATAAAAAAGAATCCTAAAAAAAATAGTGTATAACATAATGTAACTGTACAGTAGCTTATATAATATATATAATACAATTATATATATATATTATATAAAGATTTCTTTGTGTTGGACTCAATACAGCTTTTTTGTATTGAGTTCAATACAGTGATTTGAATTTGAGGGTCCATCTTATATGATTTACTCCTTATTCACAAAATAGCCATTTCTTGATCCTAAAACCGTTTTTACCCTTTATTAAAGTCAGACAGAGATGTCATAACCATTTTGCATATGAAAGTCCTGTAATAAACATTTCAGGCTTCTATCACACCGTTCACTCCTCTCAGACATCTGGAAACACCAGCAGGTAATGCTTTTTTGGCGCCATCCTGTGGCTTTACTTATAATTACATAACATCCTAACTATATATCGTTTATCTAGAAGTCACATTAGCAGGAAACACCAGTAGGTAACGCCATCATGTGGCCGAGATTGATAATTACAACATAAAATCCTCAATATATATTTTATATCTAAACACCAGAAATTATCTTTAGTAAATCAATGTCCTATTAATACTTGCTACATTATCTTTATTAACACTATCCTTTTTTGAGTTACAGTATCCCTACTAGCTAGCTATATAATACATAAGTGAAACCACACCATAAATATCAGTTGTGCTCACACACTTTCTATTGAAATAGTAATTCATACTTACCCATGCACTGCATTCTACTCTCTCCAAACCACAGTACATTCAAATTGATATCGGTCTCACTATCAAATCACTTACAAGTAGCAGTTTGGTATCACAAGGATCTTAATGCGGTAAAAAGTCCCAGCAATACTACTAAGTAAGTCTTGTTTGGTTTCATCTACTTTATTGATTCATTGTAAACATAAGTAACGTTCAATCAATGGATATTAATGGATTGTTAATACTGTATATTGTTATAAATTCTAAGGTCTCCCCTTACCCCTGAGGAAGCCCAGTTCGGGCGAAATGCGTCGGGTGGGACACCTTACCACCATAGCTATCCTAGTATGATAAACTATATTGTTATTTTTTTGTGAAACTAGTGGTTATGTGTTAGCCTGGGATTCATTTATAGAGACACAGCTCTTAATCTTTTAAATTATGTTGTTGGAACAATAAAATTTTGTGTTTTTAAATTTAACTCTGGTTGCCCTTCAAAAGCCTGGCTTTTCCTCCCTCCTCTTCCTCCCACAAATACACAATATGATACAGGCTACCATTTTGGTCAAAAAAACATACAAATTTTACATAGAATGAAAATAATAATTAAATAACTTGAATGTACTGTTTATTTAAATTTATTTTGTTCATACAAAGGTTTAATTGACACTTTTTTTTTTTTTTACAGTAAAACATTTGAAAAGTAAGTGACTAAGGTAAAAATTTATGCCTATAGCTTTTTACGTAATGTTCAGTGCTAGGACAATACCGTCGGATGCTCCAACAATCATCAGCCATCATATGTACATCCCATCTACCCCGATACCGTCGTTTCATGACCTTCAAATCTTGGTGGAATCGTTCACCTTGCTCTTCACTGACTGCACCAAGGTTTTCTGGGAAGTTAGAAAGATGGGTATGCAGAAAATGCTTATATTGCAACCCAGCATTTTGTAGCTCTCCAAGAGTTTCTAGACAATTACTGTATAATTACTTGCTCGTGTGTTTCCAAGAAAGTCCTTGACAATGGCTCTGAATGATAATCAAGCATTCTTTTTGACTTCTGACTTTGTACTGATGAAATGTTCATCTTTGATGAGCTGCCAAATCTGTGGACCATCAAACACATTGGCCTTTATTTTTTCAAATGATAGGCTAGGAAAAGCCAAAATGAGGTACTGGAAACAGTCTCCTTCAGTTGGCAAAGCTTTAACGAACTGCTTCATCAGACCCAGTTTCATGTGCAGAGGCGGGAATATAATATTCTATCAACAAGTAGCTCATGTAAAAAGTTTGGATCACCTGGTTTTAGGGCAGATCTTGGAAGCCAGTTACTTTCCATCCAATGCCTCTCACAAGCTCTGCTGTCCCACATGCACAGATAACAGGGATACTTGGTGTATCTGCAATGCTGACCAAGAAGGAAGCATACCATTTTAAGGTCAATGGATGACCCAATTGTGTTGCTGATTTTGCAACAACTCAATGACTCTTAATGTCTGCATATTCTTCATAAAGAGAAACTTAATGGGCAATAGGGACTAACCCGAATATATTTCCATTGTGAGGGAGCTATCGATGAATAGTTAATTGGAATTCCCAATTCCTCCATTAAACCAGGCATGTTATGGCAATACACAAAGCCACTGTTAGTTCTAAAGTACTGCAGAAATGCAATTACTCTGGTTCAAAAGTAAAATAACTTCTTACCTTTTTCAAGTAAGCTTTTCTCACGCAGTCTTGTTGCTAGGAGTTCTGAACCCTTCTTTGATAGTACCAAATCACTCAACTCTTGCTGACCAAATCCCTTATGAATAGGGTCCTATTCAAT
>NW_027317893.1:0-8516 GCF_032062135.1 Pyxicephalus adspersus | reverse complement strand
AGATTTCCTGCAATTTAGGGGCCTGAATGGCCACATGAGTGCAGTCAATGGCCCCCAAAACATTCGGAAATCTCGCTCGCCTGAAGAAATCTACCTTGACCTTCCTCCTTTCCTGAGCTGTTTGAGGAAAATGAATATATAGTGGGATAAGGTCCACAATGGCATCGATGACCATCATAAAAACCCTGGAAACTGTAGGCTGGCTTAGTCCACAAATTAAGGCCGAGGAGGTTTGAAAGGAACCCCTTTCTAAAATATACAGAGTGGCCAAGAGCCTGGTCATTCCTGGCAGTGCCTGGCTTCTCTTAGTTTTTGGAGCAATTTTCTCTTCCAGCAAGCTGTACAGGTGATGGATGACCTGGCGAAACAGGCGAAAACGCCTTTTGACATCCTGGTCACACAAACTTTCCAGGCGGCCATGCTCTAAGAAGATGCGTGGTGCCCGGACTGTTTGGGAAGTCTGAGCTTGCTCTTTTGGTTGCTGCTGTTGTTGTTGTTGATGCTGCTGCTCTTCTTCCAGCATAAGATATGTGCTGTTTAATGCAACAACAGCAGTAGTGTAGAGCAAATCGAGGTCCAAATTTGGATCCATGACAACAGCAAGCAAAATCCTTGAATGGCGCACATTTAAATGAACGCGCGTGCGTTTGCATTCATCTGTGCGTACATGGGTACGTGTGTTCTTCTGCACGTACATGGGTACGTGCATTCGTCTGCACGTACATGCGTACGTCTGCGCGCGTGTATGCGCGTTTGTATTCCTATAAATTTGCAGTTTCTTAGTCATTTTGGTCATGCAAACCAAAACTTGCTGAAAAAAAAGAAAAAACAGAAAAAGAACAACAAATAAAGGAACAAGAACAGGTAAGAATACAACATTGACTTTATTCCTCCAAAAAATGTTTTGGGTGTGTTGTCCCATAACTCTTTTATTTTTTCACTTCTTTTTTTCACATGGAGCCAAGGAGAATGGCCACCACCACTGCTACCACCACCACCACTACCACTGCTGCTGCTGGCAGCACCACCACCACTAACACCCCAGGGTCTTCAGTCCATAGACCAACAGGCAGCTCCCTCAGGCCAGCTAGGTTGCTCTGTGAAGCAGGCCAAGTAACATCTAGGCCCCTGGTCCCTCAACCTGGCACCACCTGGCGCCAGTTTGAGCCGGACCAGGGATTCTGCTTCCAAGGCAACCAGCTTCACTCCTGAGATAGGTGAATAGGTGAAAAAAGAAGGAGAGAGGGTGAAGGGGGAAACAGTAAAGACAAGATATGTACTGTGAGGTATTGAAAGAGTTAATTGAATAATGGTACTGAATAAAGAGTGTTTTAGAATTTATTGTTTTCATCAGGTTGAAAAATCTGTAGGTGAAGAAGGAGAGGGTGAAGGGGGAAACAGTAAAGACAAGATATGTACTGTGAGGTATTGAAAAAGTTTATTGAATAATGGTACTGAATAAAGAGTGTTTTAGAATTTATTGTTTTCATCAGGTTGAAAAATCTGTAGGTGAAGAAACTCGGAAGTACTAGAGAGAGGGCACAGGAAAAGGAAAAGGGTCCCCAAAACAACTCAACATGCAACCTAATTATATAGGATAGAGTATTAAAGCCAAATTTGTGTTGATAACAAGCAATGTAAATAAATTGCAAGTACAAAAGTGATAACTTAGCGATTAGATAATTAGTGCCGGGGGGGGGGGGGGGGCGGCAGCAAGTGCATGAGATCTGTGGAAAGGATATAATTCAATAAAGTAATTAAAGGTGTCAATAGTAAAGCTTAAAATGAGTGTTGCAGAAAAGAAAGGGTTTGTTATACTAACTGGGAAAAAAGCAGCTATTGTGCTAAAGGGTAATCAAAGTATCAAATGCAGCAACATAGATTAATTGGAATAACACACAAAACAGCCCCTCCTCCCCCTCCAAGAAAAATAAGACAAAAGGAAAAAGCAAGTTAAACAACACCCTTATATATGCTCGAATTTAGGCGCACAGGTGATAGAAATTCGCTTGCAATTGGCACTTGCGCAGTCTGTTAAAATTGGCTGTTTGTTTTTTTATTGCAATTGGACATTCCATAATCATTTATTAATACGATCCTTTAGATTTGTACACCAGTAAACAGATATTCAATTAAATAAAAAATAAAATAGGGAGGCATGGGATCGCTATTACGTTGACCTCCTCAGCTAGTGCCCACAGCTTCTCTCTGATTTACTAATGTCACATTACCCTTTCTTTGTTCTTCTTGCCTCCACCTTTTAAGATGTTTATATTATGGGTTATGTTTAGAAAACTGGTTATTGCACCATTGAAATTTAGAAATGATTTATTACGCTGGAGACTGTTATTTCCCTTTTGTGTACTACCCTCTTTCTTTTTGTATCCCGTTAAAAATTTTTCAATAAACATACAATTTAAAAAAAAAAATAAAATAAAGTTGAGGAGGATTTAATGTTAAAAGTATTTAAAGTAACAAGAAATTGGATGCACAGTTTGTCTGGCTATGCTGGTTTGTGATGACAACTACCGTTATTACCATATACCATTATTGTACCATATACAGGTAATAAAGTTCCTTTTTTTTCAACATTAAATGTGTACTGTAGTCTTCTTCATGGAAAAATAAGACATCCCCTGAAAATAAGACCTAGGGCATATTTTGGCATTTCAAAAAATATAAGAGAGTGCCTTATAATCGGGGAAACAGGGTAGCTGGACACTTCCATTCTGTGAACCCTAATTTCTCCGGAACAGAGTGATGTTGGCAAATGTAAGTGTGGGAGCCAGTAGAAAACTCCTTATGCCTTCCCTATTAAAATTTTATACCCATCATATCATGCCTACCCTGTCACACATAGATATTCCCTTCCCTATGAATCCTATTTACTCTGTAAGAAGTGGGAAATGTAACTGCAAGTGCAGGACTCTTGTGGCCAACTCCCCCTAAAATGTCATCACTACGGCTCCATCACAAGATATAAAAAACTGTAACTGTTATACTGTGCTATCCTGTCACACATAGCTGGCCACTTAACCTTCTGTGAACCCTAATATCTCTAACAGTAGAGGAAGGAAATGTGGGATAAGTGGGGAACTCTTGTGGCTATTTATTTGGTACATGTATGTTATAGTAACTAAAAACATTCAAGTTATTTTTAAATTAAACCTATAATTAGTCCCTGAGTTAAGGACACCCGACATACAATATGTTGAGACAAACATCTATGCTAATTGCATTTATTAAAATAATGTACCTGTTCTGACTTGCATACAAATTCAACTCAAGAACAAACCTACAGTCCCCCGGGACTACCTTTATTTTAGTTTTAAACATACATCTTTAATGTTTGTTTGTATTGTGGGCCAGAAGTTTTATCCCAATGTCAACAATCCCCCCACCCCACCCCCGAATGAAAAAAAGGTTGGTCACCACTGTTTTACTGCATGTGATTTCTCAGCTTATAATATAAAACACTAGTACGTCAAGAGCTCTACTAATACTAAACAGCTATAGCATCTCTTTTTATACAGAAAGAGGTTGACTACCCAATGTACTGGGGTACCCTTTTTAAATAAGCTGTAAATTTTGGAGTATTCCCAGTATATTACTTTACATAATGCAAGAAGAACCTGGAACTTAATTCATATTAAGTTTATTCCGCATTCACTCCACAAAGTGTTGACATTAGAATGATAAAATACCTAGAGTTCAAAAAGCTTTGCACTCTAATTTTGCTTTGCACCTCACTGTAATGTAATTTATGTATTTGCTGTTAGGGATATAAACTTGTGAGCTTTCACATCACCAAGAACTGCTGGATGGTTTCTTACAGTAGAAACAGGACACTTCTATTTAAAATCCTGAATCCCAGTTTATTAGTGTGTGGGAGAAAGTATTTGTCTTTTAAGCCTTTATAATGGCAGGTGTGATCATCTTTGGGAAGGAGTAGTATCTACAATCTTCAGGGGGAATTAGGTCCATCACTGTGATGCTGATATTTTCATTCTTGAAGCCTGCTTCCAGGAGCTGAGGTATTTGTGTTTCCTATAACAATAAGAGAACAGAAGATGTAGTCTTTAACAACACAGAAACTTGAAATAAGATGATTCGATCATAGGGAACACAAGGTATCAATAACACAGAAAAAAATGGACTGGGAATCTTTAAAAGCACAGTGACAATGTACTTAAGTTTACCTTTAGTTCTAGCAGTAGGTTTAAATCCATAAAGTACAGCCTACAAGTCAAAAAGTTGTACAACTATTGTTTCTTTACCTGGAACATTTTTTCAATGTCTGTATATTTGGTCTTCAGCAACTCTCCCCAAGATGTCAAATTACAGTATGTGAGGACACCTCCTGGTTTTAGCAGGCGATATGCATGACCCTGCAAAAATTCACAAATTGCTTGAGCCTTTTACAGTACATATACAGCAAAGCAATAACTGCATCAAAACTCTAAACAGCATTATTGTACATCAGTCAAACATCCTCAACAAAATAAACTAAAAAAACATGATGACCAGTCAAAGCTCTGTACAAATGTGCAGATATTTCACTGTTAGAAATAATTTTCAGCAACAGCAGAACAATGAGCATTGTACAGATAGTGCTGTTGTGACAAGTGCACTTATGCTGGTATTTCTGGGCTAGGGGAGAACGCAGAAAAGTTCATGACAGTTGTTAGTGACTTGATAGAATACTAAAAATCAAGGGACAGCTGTACAGACACTGGAGTTTTGCTGGATTATCATTTGGGGTGACTTTAAGAATTAATGGTAACCCAGCACACAAACACATCATGTGTGTTAATTCAAGTTCTAAAGAATTCAAGCAAGTTCTAAAGAATAACTCTACCTTCAAACAAAGTACAGATATCCTGTTTACCTCCATAGAAGTGCATGAAGTTGTTTCTGACATGAGCAAGCTCCACAATGCACAGCGGATGCATTAAAAATCAGATAGATAAATCAGGTAGATTTTTGGTGATTGTTTAGTTAGATCAAATTGGATCACTAAGTATTTATCCTTCAAGAGTGGCATTTCAGCCCCGAGTTGTATTTTCCATTCTGGAAAGTTAATCAGCAAAGTGCATAAGGCACCATCTGCAGAAACAGAAGCTTGCTGGACGTAAACAGGAGAAAGAAATTCACCCTTTTTAAGTATCTGTTACATTAACACATCATGCATATGCATTCCAGTAAAATTGTGTTGGCTCTGAATTGCTTTACCTCTTTGAGATTATAAATTCAGGCAGAGCAAAACCAAGCTCAAAAAATGACAGTGGATCTGCTATTGTGTTTTAGGCCTATCTGTAATTGGAAGTCCCAAAACACCACACGTGCTTGATATTCTGCTACTGAACTACCTTTAAATTCACTTCAGATTTGATTGTCAGAGGTTGATTTGGAATTTAAAACATGAACAATGCATTCAGAAATAATACAATTGTGAGCAACTACAATACATGTAATATTATGTAATAACTTGAACATAGAATTACTTTAATAAAGTTGAACTGGTGTGTATGCCACGTTTCTTCAGATAGAGGGTATGTGTCATACAGAATTCCTAAAAAAAAAGAAACACCATTGATTAAAATGCACAAAAATTAGTTTCATGTTAATTAACAATCAAAGTTACCCCCCACCATTGACACAAATGTTGTGCACTGAACAGTCCATAACTAACCATCAAAGTGTCTATCTGGCAATGTTGGCACAACTTCTTCCCACAGGCCCTTCAGTGGGACAATCTGTAAAAAAAAAAAAAAAAAAAGGTTGAGTTATCTTATTAGGGACAGCAAACGAGCTAATCAGATGTGCTGACAAAGACTATTCTGACAGAAAGCAAAGCTCTTTAAGTGGAACTAAACCCAGTTAAGGTGCGTACACACTTCCAATTTTTATCGTTCCAATCGAACGACGAACGATCGATTGGGCAAAAAATCGTTCGTAAAAAAGTAACCTTTCAAACACGTATGATGCAAGAAACACATGGCAATGCCTTTCAAACACGCATGATGCAAGAAACACTTTGCAATGCCTTTCAAACACGCATGATGCAAGAAACACATGACAATGCCTTTCAAACACGCACGAAACACAAAAAACATTCAAACATGGAGAAACATGAGTTAAATCTAGTAAAAAGAATCCTACAGTACTACAGAACTGAATATCCTAGATGTGTGAGTTGGAGGTATAGCATATATATAATCAAAGTTATGTTAAAAAAAATATGGTTGGATAAACCACACATTTTAAATGTAACCATCTGTGTACACATTTAAAAGCAGATCTGGAACTACAATGCACAGAAAAAAAGAACTCAGCCACAGCATGAATGTATATTATTTCAGATTGATCTATTTGTTTTACTTTACCATTTATATCATCAGAGGGTTAAAATATCAAATAACTGGCAGATTACAAGGCAAAGAAAGATGTTATTGCTAGACAAAGGTCTCATACAAGCTATAGTCAACCCTAGTAAATACTATGCTTTCAATTAAATATATTGCCTACCCCTTTACCATGTACTCCTCTAAGTGTTTTAATATTTGATACAGTTGCATGTCCCTGCCACCAGGAGAAATATTACTCATATGTATGTTCTAGTCTAGGTATATCTATTAAACATTATTATGCTGACTTTACTATTCTCCATTGCACATAGTGTGAACACATAGCTGACATTTGGTATTGTGGTTCTATGGTGATATTAAAACTTAAAAATATTTGTATACAATATTCTCCAACTTACTCTGTTCAGCATACCCATATAAAGTGCTGGGAAAAAAAATTGTACAATAAAGTGTTGAAAATGGCGAACCAGATATCACAAACAGCCTGCTGAAAAAAGGGTGGCATACACAGTGAACAAAGCATAAAAAAATATATTGTTTTGTGCAAAAAACTACCTACATGGAAACTGTTGGCTCTTTTAACATATTCAAACAGGGCCAGTAGAGTACTTAATACGCTCAAAAATTTCAAATCGCTTTCACCATTAAGCTTTCTCAGGGGATTGCTTGAGATTGTAATCTAGTTGAGTGCAATACAGTCACAGTATACAAAAGAAAGAACACATTAGCTGGATGTTATACACAAATGTCAATTAGACATGAATATTTGAGCATGTAGGTATAATAAACATTTACTTACAAAGGTGAGACCATGTGAAAAGGTGAGAATAAAAACATCTGCCCAGTAGTCACAGCTAAAATACCCAAAACAAAGGGGGAGAAGGATAGGTTGAGGTGTTAGCTGAATACAAATTGCAAAATTGAATAAAGGTAAACAAAAAGGAAAAGGGGGAGGGGGGGTTAATGGGAACTAGACTTAGTACGTTAGACCAGAGTACTAGGGTTAGATATTATATTAACAAAGTCTCGAAACTAAAAGAGTAGGTACTTACATTCCAAGTTAAAGATGGAGGTTTATTGTACGGTTAACTGATAATTGGTGATTACTGAGGTAAATAGAGGCTTCTTGAAGGATAGCAGGGTACATATAAAGATCCAAAAAATAAAAAATAGAGATCAAAGAATAACAAAAGTAAGAGAGCTAGAAATAATAATTGATCTAACAGATAATTATGGATCCTGATGACTTGTTAAGAAAGATGGAGTATCTGGATGTAGGGGAAGGTTTTTGTTGATGTTCAATCCTGTCAGCTGATAGGAGAACTGATTGGAGAATAGAATAGGTGGACACTGAAAAAGAAGGAGAGAGGGGAGAGGGGGACAAGATATGTACTGTGAGGAATTGAAGGAGTTAATTGAATAATGGTACTGAATAAAGAGTGTTTTAGAATTTATTGCTTACATCAGGTTGAAAAAAACTGTAGGTGAAGAAACTGAAGTACTTGAGAGAGGGCATGGGAAAAGGAAAGGGGTCTCCAAAACAATTCAAGATGCAGCCTAAATATATAGGATAGAGTATTAAAGCCAAAATTGTGCTGATAACAAGCAATATAAATAAATTGCAAGTATAAAAGTGATAACTTAGTGATTGGATAATTAGTGCTGGGGGGCAGCAAGTGCATGAGATCTGTGGAAAGGATATAATTCAATTTAGGTAATTAAAGGTGCCAATAGTAAAGTGTAGGGGATTGCCTTTTTCTACCTGCTAGCAGAGTTGTAACTTTGTAAAATTCAAATAAAGTTGTTGAAGTGTTTCCTGCCCTTGATAGTGGCCTTAGAAACACCACCAGGATATATAAGAAAATGCAGGAAGTGCAGGGGCAGAGATGAGAACATGTGCTCAGCCAGGGTAGGTGCCTGCATTCCTTTCAGAACACACTGACCCTGATTCATCAAGCAGAATCGGATTATCGGTCGTGCATTCGTATTCGCTATCCGGAATCGTACGCGATCGCGCTATTCAGCAACTGAAAAAGATCGCGGCCGGAGCCGCGCATATCCGGCAGCTTTACACTGGCGAGCGTGTATTAAAAGTCACTGTTCCCCTAAAAAATCATTCTTTCTAATGGCACACACATTACCCATAGC
>NW_027317892.1:0-8524 GCF_032062135.1 Pyxicephalus adspersus | reverse complement strand
CTAGTTATTCAGATAAATATTAGATGGTCAGCATTCCCCCCTTCATAGTTTGGGAGAATTGCTGCAATTAAGATAGATGTCCTGCCCAACTTTCATATTTCTTCCAAACCCCCTCCCCATTCTGGTACCCATGCAAGACTTGAAACAGTTTCAGAAAATATTCTGGCCTTCATTTTGCAGTCCCAGAGGGTCTATCGCACTGTATTCTTTACTTCTAACCTCCCTGGTGGTATGATTATTTTAGTTTTTTTAAATGTCAAATTGCTACATTTGACATTTAAATATACTTCTAATTTTAAATTTTCCACCAGCCCCACACCCCAATGCATGCACGCCGCCTGCACACACATTGCTTGCCTGTCTAGCATCTGCATCCCCTAGCCTCCCATCTCCAGGGGACACAGATGCCTGTTATCACCAACAGGAGGCAGATTCCGGCTGGGCATCACAAAGTTGACACAGATGCCGGCATCGCTGGAGGATGGCGCGGGCTTGTGAGGACCAGGTAAGCCCTAAATTCCACTGAGTGTAGCTCGGGGTTACCACTTTTTGTAATGAAATTTAACCCTGAGCCACACTCGGGTTTATAGCCAGGGGAGCTAAAGGTAAAGGAGGGCTTGGGGTCCCCAATCCCCAACTGTACTACAACGAGGCGCATGGTAACGCAAGATATTCTCAGATATTTTTCACCAAATGGTTGAGTGGAAAAGCCTAGCCTGCCAACCAAAAGCCAAAGAACCCATGCTGTGGTTTTCTCTGAAATGCAGACCACCAATTTTGAGACCGTCTGGAAAGAAATATTTGAATTATCTATATATATTATAGTGACATACTATCACTAACTTCTGCATTGCTAATACTCCTGAATGCACTATTTAGCAATCCGGATATTTGTTTTCCTAAAAAACACACGTTTACTTTAGTCATTGCTCATTCATGGCAAACTCCTACATTGACATTAACCTTGAATGCTCTTATGCCCAAACTAAATCAGATAATAGCTAATGACTAAATCACATTACACACTCAAAAATAACTTACTCAAATTTGACGATATCCGGGAATTTTGGGTTGAATATTCCACATCTCTTCCTCTACCCCCCTTTTGTTTTTTTTTGTTTTTGTTCTGTTAATATTTTGATTGCTAAATCTTGTTCAACATATTTAAATTATAGATGTTTCACAAGGCTCCTAATTGTGAATTTAACTAGAATAGTTGTTAACTTGTGGTCTCTCTTGTTTTTTCCCCAGGTTTCGTCCTAGCTTTTATAGGTGATGTGCTCAACCAAAAGGGCCATAGGTTTTGTGACCGCAGGCTTCTGGGATATAAATGTAATGCCAATACTGTGTAAACAAATGCTTGTACAAAATATTAAATCATACCCTAGAGGATAGTTTCGATATGCATATTGTGTACTTAATTGTATGATTTTTGTAAATTGTGCATCTAGGGATATTCAAACAAACATTGTGTGTTTGTTATGTAATTGTTCCTCTGTTAGAATATAATTTAGCTGTTGTAATAATAGGTCTAAATTGCATCAATGTTAACATGCCAAATTAACCTTAGCAAAAGGATATAATATTAAAATTACCAAGAGCTGACATGGCTATTGACCGACATTTTGCCTCTAAACCCGACTGCATTTGTCTTGCTCTGTATTCTGGACTTGTCTCTGTTGCAATCTTGGTACTGCTTTATCTGTGGGCTCCTGGTCCTCTGCCAGATATTCCCCTGACACCATCCCTTGTGCACTAATTCCTGGGGGCAACCGTGTGCTGGGAAACAAACCAGTCCGCCAAAGCTAAGCATAGGCTTGCTATAGGTGAAATGTGCGGTGTTAGATTGGGGGACTGGTGTCTGGTAAGTACTGTTGCTAGACCAGGGCCTTTATTTACCCTTGTCTTACACAATGCTATTTTAACATATCAAAATGTGTGTGTGTGTGTAAATATATATATATATATATATATATATGTATATAAATATATATTTCAGGCCTTAGGGCCCTGATGGTGCATGGAAGACATTCTTGAGACACTTTGAAAAGAATTGTTTCTACTACAAAAAAAATCAAGACCCCTGTATTCCTATATAACACCCTCCTATTATCCATTGAAAAGAGACCACATTGTCAGAGTTCCTGGTTTTTCAACTAATATAGTTTTTACTTTAATACATTCCCAGGTAATGAATGTATTATAGCAAAGCTAATCGGATAGAGAGGCTTAGAATCTTAAAATTGGTTAATTACCTCCAAAAATTCTTTAGCTTTATTGGAGCATTAATTTATTCAAATTTGTTTTTAAGTAACTGTTCTGTTCACAATAAGCCCACAACTACTGTTTATTAACAATGTTGAAGGGGCTAGCTTTATGAAATTTTGTATAAGAATTTAAAATACCCTCCCTTTTTTCTTCTGTACGTATTTGGTCATTCTTGTTTTTTTAGTCTTGGAATTATGAGTTTCTTCTTTCCCAATTTAGATTTTAGAATCTTTATTTTCATGCCTAATCCATCCAGCTGTGTTTTTAATATACTTTAATTATCTTTTATTATTACAAATTGTTAACATTTTCTAGCATCTCTAGTCTTCAAATACTTTGTGTACTCTTTATTGGATAGTGAACTAGTGATTCTGTGTGGGTCGTCTTAACCTCTTTACCTAGCTCTAATTGTGCTAGATTTTTTTTTGTTTATATTTTATTAGGCTGTGCTATCCAAAATATAGAGGGCTATCTTTGTGTAGTTTATTATCATAAACAAACTCCAGTATCAAACTCATATAACAAACTCCAGTATACTCCAGTATAAACAAACTTCTTCCAGTATCTATCTATCTATCTATCTATCTATCTATCTATCTATCTATCTATCTATCGTAATTTTAAATAAGAAGGCCATCTACTACATCTATCAAACAAATGTTTAGGAAAGAGGCTGCATGTGTGCCTTGAACAGCTTGAAAGTTTGCACTTCAACCCAGACTACATTACAAACTTATTCAACCTAGACTAACATATCCACAGTAGAAACTGAGTTAAATACTGTACTACTATATTGTTTGCCTACTTGCTGTAGAATAGTGTTGATGTTTGAATTCGGGTTGTCCCTATATTCCACCCGAATATGGCTGTTCGAATTCAGATAGACCCGATCTGAAAATCACAGGATTCGACTGCAAAAATTCGGGAAAAAAAAAGTTTAAAAAAAATAAAAATTAATTTTAAATGACTTAAATTTGTATGTGTTTTTATTTTAACTTGTTTTTTTTTTTTTATTTTTTACAGGTTATCCGACAATGACATTATGAATCAAAATATCATTGTGGGATTCCCGGACCGTGGGAACTTTGCGGTCATAGCTAATTGAAAGCACATGCCTTCAATTAGCTGTAATTACAGCATGTACAGAATTGTGCACAATATGATTGTTCAAGTATAATCGTGCATAATCGTAATTGTTCATTTTCTAACAATAATTATTGGAAGTGTGTACCTAGCTTTAGCCTAATATTGATGTGCCTGGTGCTCTTTATTATTCATGTGAAGTACAGGGGTATGTAATAGTGTTATGCATTTTTTTATGTATCCTTTTACAATGTATCTTTTTACAATGTGTCTTTTTATATTGTATCTTTTTACATCTGTTTGGAGGCTGTGGAAGCTCTACACAGTGCTGAAAAAAAACAGAATTTTTCCTCCTATTGACTTTAATGGTGTTCGACTTTGACATTCGAGAACACGAATAATTTTGCTCGAATTTGAGCGAATAGCTGACGAATCGAATAGTGAGCTATTCGACCAACACTACTGTAGAACCACTTATATGCATGATTGGAGGTAATTGCATAACAAACTATCTAACCTAACTTATATTCACAAATACAAACACAACAACTAACGATTATATCTATATTATTATGTATTAATCTGATGTATCTACCATTACCGGAAAGTTATCCTCTTATGCTTTCCTTTAAGATTTAAACTTTCAACATGAAACAGCCAGCATGGTAAGACATTATTAAGATGAATCATGTTCCATACTATTTGATTCACATATGTAGATTGTATAGATAATAACTACTTTTATGATAGCACTTGCAATCTATCGTAAAAAGCCAGACAAATTTCTGTATTTCTCTGAAAAATATACAGATATTATATTCTGATAGCACTTGTTATCTTTAAAAAAAGCCAGAATACATTTCTGTATTTCTCCTAAAAAATACAGATATTTTATTCTGATAGCACTTGCCATCTATCAAAAAAGCCAGAAAATTTTCTGTATTTCTCTCAAAAAAAATATTTCATTCTGATAGCACTTGCTATCAAAGCAAAAGCCAGAAAAATATCTGTATTTCTCTCAAAAAATACAAATATTTTATTCTGATCCCACTTGCTATCTTTTAAAAAAGCCACAAAAATTTCAGTATTAAGGGTCGGCATTTATGTCATCCACTTCATGATGCAAACTAGCAATATTGTCTACCTTCCTAACGCTTCCGGCACCACAGACCACAGCAACAGTGCTGGTCCGGCCCTTCTTTAATTAATCACAAATTTCCAATATTTGCATTACACACTTCAGATTAGCATTGACCATGCACTACACCCAGCTCTAGATGCCAGTTACCAATGCCGTCTATGCTCTCCGGGTCCACCCCCTCCTCCTCCTCCTCTTGCTGCTGCCGCCTGTCAGTACTCCATTCACTATAATTCTATTATACACTTCTTGGTGTCATTGACAATGCACTACACCCTGCTCTAGATGTCAGTTACCAATGCGCTCCACTCTCAGTGTCAGGGCCCACCACCTCCTCCTCCTGCTGTTGCTGCTGCCGCCTGCCCAGTACTCCATTCACAAAAATGGTATTACACACTTCTGGGTGTCATTGACGATGCACTACACCCAGCTCTGGATGCCAGTTACCAATGCGGCCCCCACTCCGTCTTAGGGCCCTCCGCCTCCTGCTGTTGCTGCCGCCTGTCAGTACTCCATTCACTAAAATTGTAAACTTCTGGGTGACAATGACGATGGACTACACCTAGCTCTCCATGACTCTTACCAATGCGGTCTCCCTGGCGATAGCTGACCAGAGGCCACACACTGCTACTGCTCTTGCTGACCCACGCTCCGTCCCTGGTTCTCTATTCTTTTGCCTAATGTCACCGCACTACTTGTCCACAACTTTGTGGGTGGCATTCCTAACACATGTCATCCAGGTCATGATGCCAGCTACCAATTATTATTATCATTAAACAGGATTATATAGCGTAAACAAAAAATTTGCAGCTATATTCAATAGGGGTACATACATTAAATAGCAATGCGTTTTCCTGCTGTTTTGAGACTGTTGCTAGTGGGTTGAGTTCACCCTTTCTCAATGTCCTAATGTTTATGCTGCTCCTGGATGCTGTCCACCACACAAAAATCCTATTTGCCTCCTATCATTTTGCCTGCCATTTTCTGAAAAATCACAACTTTATGGGTGGCATTCCTAACACATGTCATCCAGGTGATGATGCCAGCTAGCAGTTATTATTATTATTATTATTATTTTTATTAATATTAACCACCTGGGCGTTACACTGAGGTCTGAATTTCTGTTCCAAAAGCGTTACAGGTTTTCATGAATTTTTTGGTGTGCGTACATTAAAAAGCAACTGTGGTTTTGACGACAGAGACTACTGCTAGTGGGTTGAGTTCACCCTTTCTCAATGTCCTAATGTTTGTGTTGCATTCTGGATGCTATCCATCACACAAAAATCCTATTTGCCTGCTGTCACATTGCCTGCCATTTCCTGGATTTTAACTTTTGTATTTTTGTCCTGGTTGCCATTGTTCTCTTACACTTACCTATACAAATACTTACAAACACTTACAAATTTGCTGGTTCTAACATGTATAGGCTTTGCTATTATTGTTTAATGTCGGCCCATTGACTTTAATGTAATTCGCGAAATCGATTCACCTAAATTTTGCGAACCCACCGGAAGTTCAAGGAAATTTTTGCAAGACTGTCAGAGGCCTTCTCGCTCATCTCTAGTGATGAGGAATGGACTAGAGTTGCAGCCAGTTACAACCTCGAATAATCTGATTCTGACTACTTGGCCAATTCAGAACCAGTGACCTTTACACAAGCAGAGCTGAATGATCTCATTTGTGATCTAAATCTCTCCAAAGACAAAGCAGAACTTCTTGCTTTAAGGCTTAAAAAGAAGCACTTGCTTGCAAATGGTGTAACTATAACTCACTACAGAAAAAGAAATCATACCTTGACAACGTTCACTAGTGATGAAACCAAGTTTACCATTACCCTAAAGGAGTCCAATGCCAACATGAAGTTACTACTTGAAGAAATCCAGTAAAAAACACACCAGTGGAACATCTGTGGGGATCCAAAGGTCATTGCTTGCTAATGGGAATACAAGGAGGATTTACAAAATAATGCTGTTTCCTATGCCTGTGGGATAGCCGATCCACAGGAAACCAGTATGTCAAGCGTGATTGGCTACCAAGGGATACCTATAAGCCCAGAACAAGCAGTGTCAAGTTTCTGCCTAAATCTGCATGAAATATTTCTTCCACCTCTCCATATCAAGTTAGGCTTAATGAAGAACCTTGTAAAGGCCATGGGGTAAATCAAACTCCATGGGTTTTCAGTACCTTGTTGAGAAGTTTCCAAACATAAGCACTGCAAAAATGAAGGAAGGGACAATTATAGGGCCACAAATCAAGTCTGTTTTTCAGGATGATGTTTTCAAACAATTGCTCTTAGCAGCTGAGCTAGAAGCTTGGGATGCATTCAAGTGGCTGTGTGAAATTTCCTGGGCAACCATAAGCCTCCTGCATACAAGGAAGGATTTTAGAATCTGCTTGATACCAGAAACTGGGTTGTCACATGTCATTAAAAATACATTTCTTGCACTCACATCTAGAATTCTTCCCAGAAAATCTTGGTATGGTGAGTGACGAACAAGGAAAACGTTTTCACGAGGACATTCAATGCTTCAATGGAGCACCGCTACCAAGGTTTCTGGAATGAAAGTATGATGGCTAACTACTGCTCATATATTTTCAGGAATTGATATTTTCAAGAATTGTATTTTTTTGATAAGGAGTTGCTTAAAAGAGAAACTAGGTAGATTTAGATAATGAATGCCACCTAATGTCCAGGCCTAAATGATATGATGAGCTTTAAGTCATTCCTGTAGGTTTTTTATGTGTTTTTCCTTGTTTCACAAAATAATCCATGTTTAGGTTAGCGAGTGAGGAGAAAAACATTAGAGAAAAATATTAGAAATAATCATGAAAAAATTAGATACTGCAAATGTATAAGTTATTATGTGGTAACTGTTTGGGTGGTGAAACAAGTGGCTTTTTAATCAAGTGGAGTTCTCTGATATTATGCATTTGGGAGTTGTGTTTGTTTGACTGTTGGGTTGTGTCTTCTTGACTGTCAGTTTTTGTTTTTTTATAGCTTTATTTTCCTTTTTCCTTGCTGACCTCTAAGGGGGAGTGGTCAAGGTTTCACAGGTGATTTAAGTTCCTGGCAGACTCATCTTGAGCTTGCTCACTGTTTGGCTGGTGAAACAAGTGGCTTTTTAATCAAGTGGAATTGGAAAAAACAGGAGTTTAAAAACAAAATGAGTTAAATCCTTATTGGGATCCATATATCCCTAACCAAAAACTGTAAGTAAGCTTTTATAACTCCTAAAAACTAACATTGTAACTGGGAAAATGAGTGGCAGCAAGGTGGAAAGTTTGGTTCAGTGCACAGTCTGCCACATGTATGCACAAATGGAGTAATAGCTCCTAGGTGAATACTGCTGTGACAGATGTGAGAAAGTCGCCTTTCTGGTATCTCGCATTGGAGAGCTGGAGAAGCATATTGCAACACTGAAATCACTGGATCACCTTGAGAGGGGTCTCCTGCTCACTGAGCAGACAGTTAATGGCTTGGATGTAGAGGGTGGAGAGGTTAATCAGGATGAACATGTAAGGAATTGGGGTAATTTAACTAGAGGGAGTGGTCCAAGAACCTAAACCCTTTTGCACCAGGACTTGAGCCATGCGTTTATCTATATAAGCTCCCTCTGCCTTTCCTGTGTTGTGCATGGCACAGGCAATATTCCAGGAAATATAACCTTGGAGGTCCTATTTTTAAATTTGAAACCTAGTACCCTAAACTGATTTTTAAGGATCCTCCATCTTCCATCTATATTGTCATTGGTTCCAACATGGACCAAGACAACTGGGTCCTGTTCAGCCCCTCCCAGTAATTTGTCAACTTGGTCTACCACATGCTGAACCCTAGCATCAGGGAGACAGCAAACCATTCGGTTGGAGGGGTTTGGGCGCAAACAAAGAATCCCTTATAACTACCAATTGTCTCTTCCTTACTGAGTTTCCCTCCCCACCACTACTAGATGTGCTGCTCTCATGGCTGTTAGGGGTAGCAGTAACATCTAGAGTTTCCACCACTGGGTCAACCACCTGAACATCTTCACATAACTT
>NW_027317891.1:0-8525 GCF_032062135.1 Pyxicephalus adspersus | reverse complement strand
TACTTGATAGATTAGGGTTGATTTTGATTATTTTTTGTATGCTGGACTTGCATTTTTGTAGTATAAGGCACAAGGATCCGATGCCTGAACACCATTTTTTCCCCCAAAACAAGTGAGAGGGGCAAGAAATTAATAAATTATTCAGCTTTTATATGAGGATTGCGTGTTTTGAACAAATTAGGTTTTTATGCATGTTTCACTCAGAGAAACTTACACATAAATAAATATAAAAATTAAAACAAATATTTTAGGTTATGAGAACGAACCAACAACCTCTGACTGTAGTATTGTCTCCAAATCAGCTGGGGGAGTCAACAAAACCCATGAAATATTTTCCTATAGGTCCCTTAACCTCCATTCCCCTAAAAATGTAGGTGACAATACTCCCTTTAGCAGATTTACAATTATCTGAAGAAAAAGTAAAATATATACTTGCATCATTTTTCTCATTTTCTGTAAATTACATATTTTCTAAAACTTTCAAGAAAACCAGTGTCTCATTTTCATTCTAACCTCTAACACTTTCTGTATCACATTGACATTGTATCATATACTGACATTAATATCCAATATTCAATGCAACTCAAACAATAACAAAAACTACAAAATACATATTTTATTAGTAAAAAAAAGTTTTCACAATATAATTATTATCTTTGTGTTAAAAGAGAATAGCAAATCATGTCACAAACATGATGCGTTTTGCGGTCAACACATCCACTTCATCAGGAGGACATAATACATATTTAGTAATAACAAGAATTATAGCTACAAGCTCTGGCCCTACAATATGGAGCGGTTATTCCTATTGTCCTCTTGGAGGCACTGAGTTTCATATGAAAACACTTAAAACCCAACATGTGGAGACTTCCAGGGGCAGAGCCAATAGAGCTCTGGCGTTTTACCAGAGCTCCTGATCCTGCAAGTTTTCTCACCCGGCGAAGTGACCTTACTGCAGCCACAAACGACTGCCTTCCAGTGTCATCCTCTGCTGCTTCTCTGGTGCTGACAAGATCCTGTGAAAGAGCGCATCTTCTACCTCCCGGAGTCAGTGCTCTCTCTGGCAAGTGATTGCAGTGGCCATCTTGACCTCGTGGCCAGAGAACTCCATCATTGCTACAGAATCTCCTGTGCAATCTCCACAGCATAAGATTCCTTTTCCTTAAATACCATCCCCATACAGTGATTGCTGAAACATTCCTGGAGCACTAAACTTTCTTTGGTCAGTAGGCTGTGTCTTACTGTGGGGAGTCTAAAAACTTGCACAGGCTCTTTTTTAATTGTTTCCAAGCCCGCCTGCACTGAAGTTTACACATTGACTCCAGCTCCCTACTACTATGCTCAAAAAGAGCTTTGTTGACTAGGCAAAATTATTTTATTTTTTAAAATTGCTTAAAGTTAAAAATAAAAATTAGGAATAATAAACATGTTAAACATAATTGGGCTGATTTATCAAGCGAATGTGTGGAAGCTCGCCAGGCCACATATTCAATCTGCTGAGCACGGCATATTACTGTGATCGGATGACAAGTGCTCGTGCGCTCACCTTTTGAATTAGAACATTGATAGATGAACAGTGGAATTCGCCATTAAGGTGATTCATTTTCTGTTGCACAATTGTCTGTTAAGCTTTGACAATTGTGATTTCATAGCAGGTGTGAGCCTGTGATGGGAGAAATGTCGGGTTATGTTCAGAAACACACCCCAGCCACTAGTGTGCACTAGTGTGCCGCGAGATGTTGCCTGGTGTGCCGTACGAGAGCTGCACTTGGCTTGAGACACAGGCGAGTTATGTTCGTAGGTGTACAGGGCTGCCACATCGCCATCTAGTGATGAGATTGAAAAAGCCTAGAATAAAGTATTTTATAATTTTTCACTATTCTGTTTACTTAATATTTCATAATAAAGTAATTATAAAATACTTTCTTTGTGTTTATTTGATTCCTATTCAAGAGAATTACTTTATATATAGTCAATATAAGCACTCTCTGCGATCGACAACGCACAATGTTTACATTTTACACCACCTCTTTTTTTGGCTAAATCCATAATGGGACTATACAGTAGCAAATAAAGAATGGGAAGTTTGCTATGGTCAGGCTGACGGAGATGCACGCCTCGAAGCGCCAGATTTTCAGTTTATGTTAGGAGAATACACCGCCATATTCTGGGTGGCTTAGAATGCTAAATATGATAAATAGGTTGGATGGGTCCTATGTCAGATCACAAATATGCGTGCTAACTTCTTGGGTCAAAGTATATATTATTCAATGTGGAACAAAAATGTCAAACATTGGAAAAACAGTTATGCAAGTAATTTTTTAAATAACATTGAAAACATTTTTATATTAGTCTGTCCAGAGGAAATTTATATTTCCAGTGGACCATAGAGCATAATTTATTTTTTTACTGCCACATCCACCAATTTTACATAACCAAAAGAGAATCAATTTTGGCAGATTTAACAGATCTAGTCACTGGAATCATGGAAAGGAGCATGGGAAAAAAATCCCTGGATATTAAGTTAACAAAATCTATAGACCTTATGATATTACAGAGTTATCAGGATGATGGTAGATATCGGCACCGCCTGGTCTGCTCCCCGGTTTAGACTTGTTATCTTGAAAGATCACGGTAGTAGTTGTGGCTATTTTTTGAGTTTTAATATTTGGTAGAAATGATTTTAAGATATACCAGTCTCATCAGTCCCGAGGAAGCTTATGTTGCGAAACGTACTGGACACTGTGAGATTGGATGTACAAGCAATGTTTCTGTGACAGATAACATGAATAAATGTGTAATTAAAAGTTCAATATTTTTTTAACCCCAAAAATTTGCAATATAATACATAGTTAGTGTCTTTAAAATCCTGAAAATTGATTCTGATTGTACAAAGTAAATGCTAAAAAAATAGCCCCAATAGACTTACTGTGCTCCTCAAGTTCTTGGTTTTGGCTGAAAGCTGCAGAAAGTTTGTAAATCTTGTGGGTTTGGAAGGAGACCTGGGGGTAAGAGAAAAGCGTCTGACTTAAACCCCACCTTAACCACTTAAGTATGAGAAAAATCCTAATTTTTTAACTACTTGGGTAATAAAAACAATCAGGTGCTAGCTCCACTATACAGACATATCAGATGCACTAATACATATTGGTCCACAATTGAATTTATTGCTCATAATATTGCTGCTTTTATATGTCTGAGAGGTGACTCCAACTCTAGCGGGCCCTATATCAGGCTAATTATGTGCTAATTCTTAAAACTCTGAGGAAGGACATTCAGCCATGGAAGCAGTTGTGCCTTTCCTGGATGGGAAGGGTGAATGTTCTAAAAATGATTGTCCTTCCTAGATTTTTTTATGTTTTTCAGATGCTTCCTATCTAGATACCTAATTCCCCCCGTAAATGTAGGTACTTTTTCCTTTTTCCCCTTGTATAAAGGGTTTTCTACCTTATATAAGGGTAAAACTTTGGTTTAGGTTAACTTTAATAACAATATAATAAAGTTAACTCGAAGTTGTAGTTGAACTTGTAGTTCAAAAAGAACTACAAATACTACCTGACCTTGACATGCTGAGTACCTGATACATAAAACCTAAAACCATAATCCTATGACAAGAAATGGGACAATTGGTCCAGTATCACTGTATACAGTTTTGCCTGCTAAAGCATAAGCCTTGCTTGAACATAAAACAATAAAAATGTTGTTATTGGGCATTGTGAGACCTTCAAGGTGAGACCTTACTTTTATCTTGGGCTATGTTTAAAAATAGTGTTTTAGCCCAAGTTAATAACCACAAAAGTCCCTTCACTCTGGAGAAAAATTGAAAACCCTTTCTTAGAGAGAGTACCATTCATTAAAATCTGCCATCTGTTCCAGTGTTGTTTCCAGACTTGAAACCTGGTAGGTATTAGGGAGATTCTAGCTGTGGTAATAGGGTTCCTATCCTATGAACCTTTAATAAAAAAAATCTTCAATCTTCACTATGTAACATATCTGTCAGGCGATGGAGAAATAAAGGAAGATTTGCACACCCTTGGTGCACAGCTATGGTAGGCCATCCAATACTGTCATTTTTTTTAGATTCTTTATATTAACTTTATGAAAATGAATCTCTTGAAGGAATGCCATCTGAACCTACGGTCTGTGAAGATCAACTAAGAGCATGGAACACTCCTCTGGAACATTACTTTAACATTAAAGGTGATATGATACCATTAGTGGGGCCATTATATCACAAGATCACCATACTAAGGAGAAAAGGAAGGATCTTTGGGTCCTTAGGTGGGGAACATGGCGGGTAGAAGCTTGTCCCCCATCTCCAGGAAAGTGTTATACACATGGCATGTTATACACGTGTATAACATGCCATGTGTATAACACTTTCCTGGAGATGGGGGACAAGCTTCTACCCGCCATGTTCCCCACCTAAGGACCCAAAGATCCTTCCTGTTCTCCTTAGTATGGTGATCTTGTGATATAATGGCCCCGCTAATGGTTATCACCTTTAATGTTAAAGTAATGTTCCAGAGGAGTGTTCCATGCTCTTAGTTGTTCTTCACAGACCATAGGTTCAGATGGCGTTCCTTCAAGGGATTCATTTTCATAAAGTTATAATAAAGAATCTAAAAAAATTGACAATATTGGATGGCCTATAATAGCTGTGCACCAAGGGTGTGCAAATCTTCCTTTATTTCTCCATCGCCTGACAGATATGTTACATAGTGAAGATTGAAGATTTTTTTATTAAAGGTTCATAGGATAGGAACCCTATTACCAGCTAGAATCTCCCTAATACCTACCAGGTTTCAAGTCTGGAAACAACACTGGAACAGATGGCAGATTTTAATGAAAGGTACTCTTTTCTAAGACAGGGTTTTCAATTTTTCCCCAGAGGGAAGGGAATTTTTTTGTTTAATAACTTGGGCTAAAACACTATTTTTAAACATAGCCCAAGATAAAAGTTGTGGAAGGCAGTTGTTACATATCATCAAAGAAGATAGATCGCCATCTGTCATGGCTGCTTGAGTGGATCCTATTTAAATGTATTAGCCTCACCAATGCACTATAGAAAGACTTGCTTACAGTAGAAGAGTTGTATGCAGCAATCAAATCTACCTTCTCTGGTAGCCCCTGGCCTGGAAGGTCTCATAATGCCCAATAACAACATTTTTTTTTTGTTTTATGTTCAAGCAAGGCTTATGCTTTAGAAAGCAAAACGGTATACAGTTTGCTAGGTCCAGTGATACTGGATCAATTGTCCCATTTCTTGGCATAGAATTATGGTTTTTAGGTTTTATGTATTGGGGAATCAGCATGTTAAGGTCAGGAGGTATTTGTGGTTCTTTTTAGCTTTTATTGGAGGCAAGCAGACTATGGGGAGTGCAGGTGAACCAGAATAAAATTTTCAATGTTGAGTTGACTTTGGTATATTGTTATTAAAGCAAACCTAAACCAAAGTTTTACCATTATATAAGATAGACAACCCTTTATACAAGGGGAAAAATGAAAAAGTACCTACATTTACAACGGGAACTAGGTATCTAGATAGGAAGCATCTGAAAAACATAAAAAAAATCTAGGAAGGACATTCATTGTTAGAACATTCACCCTTCCCATCCAGGAAAGGCGCAACTGCTTCCATGGCTGAATGTCCTTCCTCAGAGTTTTAAGAATTAGCACATAATTAGCCTGATATAGGGCCCGCTAGAGTTGGAGTCACCTCTATGGTTGGCATATAAAAAGCTTACATTGCTTTTTATATGCCAACAACAGGGGTGGGACTAATACAACAATCCAATGATAGCAGGGTGGGGGCTGCCTGAGTGGCTGTGACCACATGGGTTATGGACGCTTCCAAAATGCCCTGGTTCTAGCGATTAATATTATTTTCACCGCTAAAGGTTTTATGAACTGCCAACCCCCAGATTATTTATCACCACAAAATAAGATGTTCATAGGGACCAAGCTAGGTATGTCTGGGACTTATAGTTCCCCAGAGCAGGCTAAATATTGTTTCCAGGCTTCCCTGAGTACTAGGAAACCAGTTCGAAATACTCACCATATGATTATCCAGCTACAAATATGTCATCTATTACAGTATAGTATATTGGAAAAAAAAGATTAGGAATAAATGTGTTTTAGAATACATCTGAGATACGCTCTCTCTGGTCTTATCTGAGGTTTTTGACACCTGGGACTCCAACTTTTACAAAACTGTAGACACACTGTCTGTTCAATTGGCACGAACAAGCCAAATTGGAAGCTTGACACGCGTGCATTTGGATATGTCCAGCACTGGCAGCTTCACACTGGCGAGCTTGCATTAAATTCATTGTTCCCCTAAAAATCATTCTTTCTAATGGCACACATATTACACTTAGCCATAAAAAAAATGTTTGTGCAGTTCAAATGTTTAAAACATCTATATGCGCTATAGGCATATTTTAAAATGACTTTTTTCTTTCCTGTTGGGCAAGAGTTAACTGAGTTCAGCTCCTCTACATAGGCGCCTATATAAACGCTTACAATGCCTGATCGGAGGAGCTGCTACTTTCCGCAGGCGAAACCTCGGCTTTGCCATCGGACTAGATTTTCCGAGTTTTTTTGTTATGTGATCTCCTTTCCAATCCCCCATGCCATACAATTTAAAAAGTCAATTGTGCTTGTTTTTAAGCTGTTCCCTTCTCTGAATTGTTTGAAAGGCTAAAAACAGCAGAATTGTCTTGTTAAAACTCATAGTTGTGCGCCAAACTTCAGGAGTGTGTAGCCCATAGTGCGCCACGGTGGACCCGCTATGTACGCCTGAACTGTTTTATCAGTTGAAAAAAGCACCGCACTTTTGCACAGTCCTCATTCAGGTAAGTTTTTATTTTTTTGCGTATATTGCTTTGTTTTGCTTCTTGTGCACTGATGCATGTATGTATAGACATGATTGCACATGATGCAAAACATGTATGTATGCATTTACATTCAAACACCAATATGGGACAAAGGCGACGAGGGGGTCAAGTAGCAGTTTGGAGTGGAAACCATGGAAACATTTGTACTCAATACTTGTGTATGACAAAACATTGCTGAAGAATTGCTAAACAACAGAAACTGTAATTACAGACCATGCACAGAAACACTGCAGCAACAGATGGAACTAACAATCATGAGGATTGCAAAAAAATCACATGAATGCATAACATCCAAGCAAACTTACTTGATTACCCTAATTAACAACTAAGGGACAAACCACAAGCAAAGAGGGAGACGTGCAAGTGGTAACAATCAGAGCGGGGAATTTGAATTAAAAAAACTTAAAATATGTGACAGAAATATGGAAAACTGTGATACTGTAGAATAAGCCATCATAAATGTCAAGTTTTTAAGGCTTCTGGACTGTGTATTGAAGTGATTAGCAGATGTAAAGCTGACAATGTAATGTCCTGCATTAGATAACTTTATCATGGCCGGATGCTTCAGTGATGCCTGTTATAACGAGGCTCAGATTTATTGTAATGTGATAGATAGATGATTATGATTTTATAAATTTTAATAGGGAAAAGGATCTTCCTTGTCTACCATTTCCAATGGAACTGAAGTATTTAGACCCAGCTTCATTTACTTTTACAACTAGTAGCCCAGGTCCTGGAAAAATTGGACACTTAGCAGTACTAAGCTAGTAGCCCCTACATCATAATCTAAAAACAAATGAGATATTTTTGCTGTTATTCATTTTTATTAATATTATATTTTTTTCTATGTGTGCTTTTATTTGAACTTTTTTAAGTTTTAAACAGGTTTAAACTCAGGTTTATTTGGACACAAATATCACAGACCAAAAACCTGGTTAGAGTTAAATAGATAATATTTTTCTAATGAGGTATTTTCCAGGGAACACTTATCTTAGCAATTCTAGTGAGAATTCCTAAAGGTATATATAAGGGACCCAGTAATACACAAATGTGTCTGTGAAAACACTGTGCTACCCAAAGTAGTGTTACCTTACTTTACTGATTTACATTTTCTGATTATCTTTCTGTCTATCTTTTTTCTTTCTATGTGTTTTATTCCTCATTTTTTTCCTTTCTTTCATTTTCATTTAATAAATAGTAAAAAAAAATGTATTTAAATTTCTTTCTATAGTTTTGGTCTTTGTGCCCTGCATTCCTCATTCTACCTCCCACCATCTTCCTCTCTCACTGTTTTCTAACTTCTTAGCCTTCTTTCTTTTTCTTCTTCTTTTTTAGCTTTTATTCTTTTCTTTCTTCCCTTTTTTCTCACTCTCTTTCTTCCGGTATATTTCCTTTGCCCTCATTCTTTTTCTTTTTGTTCTTGCCCTTTCGTCCCTCCTATTGTATTTCTTTCTATCCCTCTCCTTTCATCATTTTTTTCCCTTTCTTTCTCTTTCTTTCTGTCTCTCACCTTTTTCTAGCTTGTTTCTTCTCATTTATCTGCCTTATTCCCATTCCCCTATCTCTCTATTTTCTTGCTTTCTTTCATCCCTTTCTCTCTTTGTTTTTTCACGTTCTATTTTTTCC
>NW_027317890.1:6768-8532 GCF_032062135.1 Pyxicephalus adspersus | reverse complement strand
GAGTCACACTTGGGGTTACCTCTAGGGAGGTAATGACACCAACTAATTTTTTGGCTATCTGTAAGGGTGACATTCTTCTCAATGGCCAGCAATAGAAGAGCTAATTATCTCAATGCCAACCATACTAATATACTGTGAGCTGTGGATATAGTAATTATAGAAGAGGTTCCCTCGAAAGGTCAAGATGCATTGGTGTATGTGTTTTTATTGAACAAACTCAATAACAGGAGAGAGGGAAGTGGAGTGCAGGATCTCTTAATCAAGGGTAGCATGACTCACAGTCTGGAATGAGAACAACCTCCGGCCCCAAACATATAATGTGGGCCACACTCCTCCATAGGGTAGCCTTCTCCTGACAGTCCCAATCTGTAAGCTTTTCTGCGGGATCCTGTCCTGTATCATTCATGGGTGGGATTCTTTCCTTTTAGTGGTTGTACCATATTGGCACTGACCTCTTACTCTAAGAGCAGACTCCAACCTTCTTCAGGCTTGAGTGATCCCAGCGCCTTTAGGATCCAACGTCTGGAGCTTTGCAGTGAACAGTAGTAGTACCGCTTGCTTTCACCTTTTATTTATTCTCTGTGGGGCTACTTACTGGTGATTGGTCTTTCCATCTCTCTATCAGGAAGAACAATATACTATAAAAGCATTTAGCTTAGGAATACCACTCAATGGCCGAAATTCTAACCACAGTATAGCATATGAAATAGATGTTGCACATATGTCTGTATAAACAATGTACATGCAATAAAAGAACCTGTATATATATTTCTTTAAAACACAAATTTGTTGAGACTTTACATATTTCTACCTCAGCCACCTACATATTAATGAAAGTAATTTTCAAGACCCTGGGGACCCCTATTTTTGCTACTTTAGGAAATCATTCACAAGCTTGTTTTAATGTTGCAGATAATATTCAGACAACCTAGTATGCATATCTTTGGAGATTAAGACAGATAGGATCTTGTAATTTATATTTTTTCAGTTTTTATCCTTCTAGCAGCATTGCAGAATTCCAGGAGTGCGTTGTGTTAGTTGTTGCCTCTGGCTGCTGTTTTGATTCTCGGCTCATTTCAGTTTCTAACCCTCAATCTTAAAATTGAAGAACTTGTCTAGCAAACTGTTATATCATTCTGAAATAATTTTATATGCTAGCAACTTAAACATCTTGATAAATGTAGCACATTATCTCTACAAATCATTTAAATAATCTAACTAAAGGAGACAAAAAGTCGCTTGTTTCAATTTCCAAAGGATCAGATTCAAGCACAAGGCTGTTATCTTCAATCTACCCTAGGTTCAGGAAAGTTTATTGCAGATGATGTTGGGATTCAAGTTTAAGATTAAGGCCTTTTGGGCTAAGTTATAGAAAACTAGAGATCATGCTAATTCCAAGAAAAGTGCTGGAAAAATATCAGAGCTATTGTATTTTCCCTATTCATAAACTTGGGATCAGCTGACATGGCCATCATTTTTTTGAAAGATCTTCAGTTCCAGAATGGTTTTTACCAATTACCTATCCCAGGTAAGCTCCAGTGTTAGATGGGGTTGGCACTTATGTCACTGACCTGTCCTAGTTTTTGAGCCTCTTGACCCTAATTGTGATTGGCTTCTTGACCCTAATTACTGTCACACTGGGTAGGTCATATGCTTGCCAATACCAAAAAAGTCCCATTCCATTGGAGCAATGCATTCCAATGGAGTGATGATGAAGGAGTGATTATAACTTTTCATGGTGGGCTATTTCTAGACAATAGGGTT
>NW_027317890.1:0-3501 GCF_032062135.1 Pyxicephalus adspersus | reverse complement strand
GGCCAGACTGGAATACTGGCTATGCCGTATCTGGCCTAAAGGCCTGAGTTTACTAACCTCTGCTTTAAAGGTTTACTTTAAAGACTCCAGCAAGAACCCAAAACAAGCCAACATCAAATATGACTTTAGTTCAGCAAAGCCACATTCACTTGGCGAAGACTTTGGCCTTTTGGAGCCCAACAGTTTCATCAAAGTAGGAATTATTGTATGTTATGAAAGCATGGGTATATTAAAAACATCCATTTTTAGTGTGTTTCTTCAGCAATATGTTGAAAAAAAGAGATGGCACATCTCCTTATAAGACCCAATACAAGGGCAAAACAAAAATGGAACTTTTAGGGCATCAATAAATCAAGTATTCACTTAAAAATAAACCATCAAAAATGTTATTACTAGAATATAACAATTTAATGAATTCAATTCAACATAATTCTCACAAAAGAGCATTCAGTTGCAGGTTGGACATATGCGTTTAGAGGAGTAAATGTACTGGGATCGGATAGAGAAGAGGTTTGGAGAGAAGAGGTTTACCAGCATCTATTAGATGAGATGGTGGTCCAAATATTTCTTAGCTTCGAACTGTGACTCAGTTGCTGTGGCTGTCCTTTGTTGACCCCTCATGTCATGTTTGGAGGAGATCACCTCTTTCTTATGAACCTGTGAACTCTTTTGCTACAAATCAACAAATTCCTGAAAAAGCAGACATTCTCTTTGTCTGATTGAGATTGTACATTTGTGGAAATTATAATGAATGCTTCTGAATTGTTTTTATTTGATTATTAAAATCTTTGATGGTTTATTTTTAAGTGATCGATGCCTTAGTCCCATTTTTGTTTTGCCTTTATATTAAAAACATATATATTATTTTTGCAATATGGCACAAACCACATTGTCTTCTCCTCTAATCTGTAAACATTGCATAGATGTTCTGCTCTGTTTATAATGTCTACAAGCGGTCAATGCGGGTCTGTGTCTCGCAGTAACCTCACCACAATATTACAGTCCGCCGTCTGTTTGTGCACATTATTTTCTTGTTTTGGCTGATAAAACAGGCAGATGCAGCGCACAGCAGTGATCGCCAGACATTAGGACTAAATTGAATTTTTCTCTGTTCTCTTCTTTTATTGTTTCTCCCACAATATTTGTAACTCTGGGGCTGTAGACAAATTACACTTTAACACAGCCTGGGGAGAGCAATGCGGTGAACATGCCTAATACATAATGAGGTTAACCTCTTCACTACTGCATCAATAAATCCACATAGACCACCATACCTACTGCTGAGGACCAGTAATCTGAAAACATAATTTTCCTGAAGAAAGGAACCAGTGATGCCTTTAAAGCATATGTTTTTACAAATCCAAATGTTTGCACAGGAGGTTCTATTTTTTTGAGTACAAAACATGTTTTTATCAGACGTTCCATGTTTGGAGGGAATCGGTCAAGTCCTTTTAGAATGAATACATTGAAAGAAGGAATCAGAAAGAAGAGGTGGCATCGCTATAATAAACTTCAGCCACCACACTGGGATCATTAGCAGAAGTCCTATAGAGAGAGTAGAGTTACTAACTCCACATGTATAATAGCTTGCATGGGAATCAAATTCATGTAAGAACCATTACAATTGAAAAAGAGGTACCATTGCTTATATATTCATTATAAATAAAGTTTTTTTTTATAGTTCCTAAGCTTCTACACTACCTAAGCATCATGACAAGATGTTAATGATGTACAAATGTACATGTCATTGTAGCTCTCCCTTTCCCCGAATATGCCTTCCTTAACTCTTGGAGCAAGGTGAGGGCCTGGTATTGTCAGGATAGGGGACATGCATTACTGCCCTCCTCCGGTTCCAGGGGTCCAGGTATGGCCAGGAGCAAAGGTCAAACTGGTACTGCTCCATGCCTAAAAAAGGGCCTGTTTTATATTTGGAAGGATCTATCCAGTTTTTCTTTGGAAGTGAACTCAAGTACAAAGCAGATCAGGCTATTTAAAGCAGAACTGTCACTAAAATAAAAAAATATCACTTACCTTTACTTACCTTTGGCAGAGCCCTCAATCCCACCATAGTTGGGCTCACTTCGAAACCGCACTATTCTAGATTCTTCTATCGGCCCAGCTCAGAGGAAGCACTGAGCGCCGACATCTTTTTCCGTATTTTTCCTTCTGCCTATGTCACCCAATCTCGCACATCCGCAGGTGTAAGACCAGGTGACATATTCTGCTGTAAAAATAAACTGCACATGCATCAGATCGGCACTTTTTTTCAATGCCTGGAAAAGCCCCTTCTGAAGCCTCTTTCCAAAGAAGCTGTCTTAGGCCTCCTGGGGTACGTAAAATATTTATCTCAGGAAGTTCTGCACTCCTATTCAGTGTTTACTGCCACAGCAGTCAAGACTAAAGGGGGGGGGCTTCCTTTTTTAAAAAAAAAAAAGCAATTTCGGGGTCGGGGGAAACCAAGAACATATATCTGACATATTGTGCTTTTGACCTATTTGGACACAAGGGACTATAGGTATGTTTCTTATTTGTTAATGCCTTTTTTTTAAATATTAAGACTCATTTTACCAGATGACACTTCTCAAGCATCATTGCCAATTTCATGTTTGTATTTGAAAGGCGGTTATCTTCCAAGTGAGACAATTTATGGCAGAGACATGGCAGATACATTATTTGCATCAAATAATTTAACTAGCTCATTCTAGAACCTTTATATCCCCTACACATATGCCATTTAGGAATGATGGCTGTACAGACAGGCTTCTCAGCTCTGTGTTGGAGAGAGGAGGATGAAGGCCCTTAATTATATGACATTAAAGGTCAGACTTTTGTCAATAATCCAACACAGTTGACCCCTAATGGCCTCTTCAATGGCGAGTTAAGTACAATTGTGTTGGGGCGACACAAATCTAAAGTACACACCCTTATGCTCTCTTAAACAAGGGGTCATTTGTTTAATTAGGGAACGGTTAGAATGAAATAAAATCTATTTGGAGAATCAACTACCCAAGGCTTCCTATGAACTGTTGATGTGTTCTTTACTGAATAAATACTCATTCATACTTATTTGTTAAAACTTTCCTGTTTCCAGGTTTCTGGCTTGTGCCAACCATCCATAATATATTGTTTGGTTGGTTGACTGAATTCAACACAAAGCTGGCACTAATGTTTATGTTTGTGGCTGTGGCCAGAACATTAGAATATAAACTTCTTCAAGACCAGAAACTTTTATATACAAATCAGTGTTCTCTGTAAAGTACCAAGGAATCTGTTGGCATCACATAAATAAAATTGAAAAAGTGTGAAGGAAATGTTTTACTTTTAGCTACTGAAACAGTCAACTATACTCTTGATTTGTTATTGTTATTGATGACATTTCTTAGCCTTTCAAAGGAAATTTCAGGCTTCGTACAAGTTCTATATATCAAAACAAGTCAACAGATCAAATCTCAACAGACTGGAAAGTCTCCATATGGTTGAGTTTATCTCAGTGGTTGGCCA
>NW_027317889.1:8010-8532 GCF_032062135.1 Pyxicephalus adspersus | reverse complement strand
CCATCCTGCTGGCCAATCAGGAAGTAGCCTCTTAATTATTTATGGCTGTTTAGCTAGCTCATAGCCATGCCCCCTAGCTATGCTGAGCATTTCCTCCACACCTGCTGTTTAATTCAGTGTTCTCCCTGTCCAGCTCCGGTGTTAACCCCTTTTTGCCCAGTCTGGTGTTTTCCTGCGTGCTGTTCTAGTATTCCTCTGTGTCGGCAGTGTTCCTCATGCCTCCCGTGTCACCTGTGCCTCTTTTCGCTTCCTGTGTTTTCCTGTGTCGGCAGTGGCTCCAGTGTCACTGGTATTTATTTCATGGATTTCTGGTTCATGACCTGTGGCTTGTTCCGGACCTTTCTTGCTTGCTGCCTGCCTCTACTCTGGCCTTTCTTGACTATTCTTCCACCTAGTGATTCGGTACTGTGCATCATCCTGCCCATCCCAAGGACCGCAACCTGGCAGTAACCAGCAGCACAATATCCTCCCTACTAGAAGCTATGGAAAAGACCGGGTTACTGCTTAGATTCACACCACTTC
>NW_027317889.1:0-6578 GCF_032062135.1 Pyxicephalus adspersus | reverse complement strand
GGTTATTTCTTATTCCAGATGCCAGGTGGGGACAGGAACTGTCTGTCAGGCGATTATACCTCAAACTGTAGAAGAAGAGAAGAATGTTACCAGAAGAATATGAATTTCTCCCCCGGAAATGAATGGAACTATTCTCTACATCAATGGTCCCCAACTTTTTTGACAGCAGCGTCCAGTAACATAGAATACAATTTTGCCACGGCTCGATAAATGTACAACTTACACTACTTTGCTATTCTCACCAGCTCTCCCTGCTGTCAGCACCTTAGCTGCGAATAGCAGAGTAGTGTAAGAGAGCTGGCGTGCTGTTAGGTGGCAGAGCTGCTGGGAATAGCAGAGAAGTGTAAGCCTTACATACATTGCTCTGCCATTCTCAGCAGCTCCTGTGTAAGCAGTGTGAGGAGAGCCGCCTGCGTGAGTCCCTCATTTATCTTACATTTCCCTTTTCTCTGCTGTTTAAGAGAAATTGGGGTTCAGAGAAGGTAAATGTCCAGCTATGTGTAACAGGCACCCCAACAGAAGCTCCGTCCCTCGCACTACAGNGTCTGCAGATTTCAGTTCAGGCGGCAGTTAGCAGTACTGAGGGTCTCCCTGAGCCAGGGAGGAATTCAAGAGGAACTGGGGTTCAAAGAACAAAGAGACATTTATATGTGACAGAGCACCATGGTATGGTAGGAGTATTGAAGTTTTTTGGAGGGGGGGCAGTGAGCAGTACTGAGGGTCACCCCCAACCAGGGCTGCATGGCATGAGGAAGGAGTAACCGCACCACAACCTTACTGCCAACCTGAATGCAGTTTTGTGAGCAGGCCTGTTATCTGAGGCACCACAGCGCACAGACAGTTGGCAGTACCTTAATGCTCATTGCAATGAAAGTGGCCCCCGGGGTTTCCTCCCTTAAAGTGAAACTATCACCACAATTTTTTACTTTCTACAGAAGGGAAGATAATCCTTTGTTTTTTTTTTTGTTTTGTTTTTTTTTATGAAATGCGTCTTTTCTTTAAAAAAAAAGCCCCTATCCTTCTGTCATTACCACAGCAGCACACACACACACACACACACACACACGTACATCACGAATCCCAGGAGGCTTGAGCTCTGAGAATGGGAATGTGCAGGAGGGACTTTTCTGTCATTAAAAAAAGAAAGATGGCGTTCTCACACATGTGCAATAAGATCGTTTTTTTCCTTTTTATTTCTTTTGACAAATACAGCAGCACATGTCACTGATCTGTGCTAATAAAGGCGTAATTTTTGTCCACTTTAATGAGAAAAGATCCCTGATTCCTATTAGGATTTTATGTTTGAAACCCTGTATCAGGCAACTTTTGTTCAGGGGGCTAAAGTTAAGTTTAGTATCTGCTCTCAGGGTTCCCTGTGTGCCCTGAAAATTGCACATTTCTACAATGATCGGGATAGGAGATATGAAAGTTTATACATGGGGGTAATGACAGCAGCATGGACACAGACACAGCTCTTATGCTGCCGCTGTCCTAGAGATGTAGGATTATTTCACAGTGCAAGGAGAGCGGGGAGCAGCCATAGTGAATCTCCCAGGTCTATAGAAAACCTCCACGCTCGGGGAGCTTACATTCTGGATGTAGGATTTTCTCATAGGACACCGGCGCTTCTACCTCCTGTTATTTGCAGCCCCCAACTTACCAGCCATAGACCAGTACCGGGGGCTGGGGACCACTACTCCACATAAATAGAGCTATTTTTTTTCTTTATAGGAGTTGCAAATAAGATATCTGTATTTACAGGGAAATAGGGAGAGCCTCAGACGCTGATTATATGATGTCCAGTAATGGGGAGACACCCCAAAAGTACATAGCGGATGTGCAGTATTTGGAAGACTGTCCCCACACTAAATAGTGGGTTTGAAAGAATGGAGAGACCCCCAATACTAAATTGCAGATGTGTGATAATGGAGAGATTCCCCAAAAATGAATTGTGGATATACAATAATGGGGATAATAGCTGACAAGATTGTGATAAGACCCAATAATAGGATAACAGTCTGAGATTGGATATTTATAGAGTCAAAAATCTGATATGAATACATTATGTAATTATTATATTCTATATTTTGGATATTGTCCCAGAATATTATTATCTCAGTCAGTCCTGTTATACTCACTCTAATTTCTCTATCCGGCTTGTCGTCAGAGCTTCCATCAGATCCCTGAAATGAGGACCCTGCAGGTTGTTCCCAGACAGGTTCAGTGTCCTCAGTGTCTGGTTATTTCTTATTCCAGATGCCAGGTGGGGGCAGGAACTGTCTGTCAGGTGATTATCATACAAACTGTAGAAGAGAAGAATGTTACCAGAAGAATATGAATTTCTCCCCCAGGAATGAATGGAACTATATGTAGCTCATTTCTCTTTATTGGAACAATTTATGTTCCATCACATTATAAGCCTACAATAAATATAATTTTAAAAGGAAAATGGTATATTGGAGTAGACACCCCAATATTACCATACATGTATCACAAACATAGACAGGACGACCACAAAATACCACATACATGATATATCGTACTATAATGTTGTTTGTGGAGCATGAATCATATCAGAAGACAATGAGAGGCTGGAATCAGCATTGCTAGTGATTGGAAGGGATGATTGATATCTAATATTCTGTTGCTCTCTGAAGAGCTCTGTACTTAAAGGAAGTCACAAGGAGATCCCCTTACACTGAATACAGATGTACAGCGATGGTGATCTTCCCTAACGCTGAATAGTGAATGTGTAATATTAAACCAATCCTTATACTGAGTAATGGATGATGGTGACAGGTGATTAGAAGGATGTGATTATTGACTGCAATTAAAAAAAAAACAAAATGAAAAAAAAACAGGTTTTAAGAAAGTGTGATAAAATCCAAGAATGAGAGAGTTTGTGATGACTATTTAAAGGTGGAAGTACAATGAAAGGGCTTTTTTTATGAGTTTTATATGTTTACTAGCTGGTTGCCCGGGTGTTTTTATATTGCAATCTTCTATTATACAGCAAAAAGGGATCAAAGCTATAGTGGTTTTCTTGCATATGGTGTTTAATTTTTTTACCTTTGATTGCACTCGGCCAATTGCCTTACGTTTTCTCAAAAGCATTATCACAGGCCAGAAATTTGTAGAAAAGTCCAAAAAAAAGTATGTAAGCAAAAGGGACTCTGTCACTGAGCAATACATACATACATGCAAATATACCACTGACATATACCACATCGCTGTAGAAAACTCTGTTGAGTTGCTGTGCACTCACACGAGTCATATGTCTAGCAATTTTGGTTTAAATGGTTCGATGTGTTTTCTAGTGATGACATACACATTCATAAATACATCGAAATATAGCTCTGACTTACAGCACAGTGCTGTACAAAGATGACTGGTGCACTCACATGCAAGTTTGGTTGAAATGTCTCCATGCGTTTTCGAGTGATGGTGAAACATACACAAATACATACATACATCCAATTTTATATATATATATATATATATATATATACACTAATATAGCTCATGACATATACCATAGTGCTGTACAATGAAACACTAAGCTAGACCCATCAGAGGAGCTAAAACTCTAATTTCCCCCAAAGTCACACACTAGTATTATACATTTATCTACCTCTGACATATACCACAGCGCTGTACAAAGATCAGGGGTTTCATATGTCTAGCAAGTTTGGTTTAAATGCCTCTATGCGTTTCCGAGTGATGGTAGAACATAGCAAGTTTGGTTGAAATGTCTCCATGAGATTCCTAGTGATCACCAAATATATTGGTTCCCAGTCAACTTCCCTGTGCTGGTCCAGTGTTCCTGTCAGTCTGTGGATATCCCTGAGTCTCCTGTGCCTCCTGTTGCTTCCAGTGTCTCCTGTGCCCCGCAGTGGCCCCTGTCACTAGTGTCTGTCTCCTGGATCCCTGGCAGTTGACCCCTGGCGTGTGACCTGACCTCTTCTGTTTGCTGCCTGTATCAACCCTAGCTTTCCTCGACTATCCGCCTGCCTTGTGATTTTGTACCATGCTTTCCCACCTTGGTGTGCCCAAGGACTGCACCCTGGCCATAACCAGCAACGCAACATCCTCACCATCAGAGGCTCTGGAGAAAACCTGGTTACGGCTTAGACCAGGCATGGGCCAACTACGGCCCAATGGGGATGTTTCTCTGGCCCTTTGGGTGTTCTGCAGCTCTGACCAGTACCACCCCGAGCAGGGTCAGTAGAAGCACCCGCCAGGGGGGCGCTCCGGCCAGAGCCATGGAACACGTCCCCAGATCTGAGCCTGCGATAGGTGGGTGGGCCGTGTCAGTGCACACAACCCGCCCACTCTCCCATCGCAGGCTCAGATCAGGGTTATGCGATCATGATGTCACAATCAGGGTTATCATTATGGCATAACTCCACCCAATCTACCATCGACTTGGCCCCTCTGGCAAGTTTTTTTTTCAGATTGTGGCCCCTGACTAAAAAAGTTTGCCCACCACTGGCTTAGACTCTGCGCATTGGCCCTTCTCAGGGCTCACACCTTCTCAATACAAGCCGCAGAGCCCCCTAGTGGTCCTGTCTCTCAAATACTGAGCTGATGAATAATTCTTTGGTTATAGAATCCCTTAGAGAGGGCAGCAAATCCAGCCAATACACTAAATCCATCTGATTGTGAATCTCACATCTGTGAGTGCAGAGTCCAATAAAGGTGATTAGAGGAAGACAAAACATAAACATGAGGATAAACAATGAAAAAACATCAGAAATAAAGTAATATTATTAAGTTGTTATAATTGTTTATTTTATCTCTGATGGGTTCAGAGAGTAATATAGTATGTTGAACACAACATTAGTAACCAAGGGGGTTTATATGTTATTAACAGTAAAAGTACTGAAATGCGTCAAAACCAGAAAAAGTGAAGAGAAGAAAGGAGATATAGTCAATGTTCCTAACGGGCTTGCATTTTATACGCACATGTAGAAGAAGGCAAAAAAATGCTCCACCAAGTGTTTAAAACACATTGTTTAAATTGTCGGAAGGGACAAAAATTAATATCAATATGAATTGAATATAATGTAAAACTGTAAAAAATACGGACCATGAAAACCATCAAAGGGTTGTTGAGCAGAGAACCACCAGGTGATATTACCTGTCCAAACCTTACTATTGTTTCAGTCCTCCTGGAGGGGAAGGGGTCAGTGATAACAATCTCAAGCCAGGGCATGGCATTGAGGAACTTTGTGACCTCTGAGAACAAGACTTCTCCAGGCTCTGGAGTTGTAGAAGAGTGTGGTTCAAGAGAGGAAACCCTGGCTTGTGTGGCCTTAGGAGAGTGAGAATGACCGTGTGCTAAGTATAGAGCTAGACTCCTTTCTTCTCCTATCCCTTTCCTATGTACCTCTTACCATCTTCCCGTTTTATGTATGTATATGCTAATCTGTAAAGAAACCTTATTTATGAGATAAATTGGTAATTTATTGAAACTAAGACACCCCAAACACAGCACACATTCTACATTCTCATATAATCCAGTGTAATAAAGTGTACATTTTGAGTAAGGGTTGGGTGAATCTCCAGTTAAACATTTATAAACAGACCCTATGGTATGTTTTGTATACTAGTTATGTGTCTCTAATCTCTTCCTTTGTTCTGATAATAAATGCGCCTGTGTTTGTATACAGAGTTGGGTGCATAGGATAAATGTATTTCTTCAGATTGTAGGATCTATTACATAATGATCACTTTCACATAAAACCTCTAAAAGTTTACCACTTATAAAATGTGAAATGTGAAAAGTTCTTACCTCAATTTCTCCATGGAGTGTAAAGCTGGTAAAAGTTTACAGAATCCTTCATCCTGAATATTACATGAATCAAGGTTTACTTCTTCTAACTTTCGGCAGGACTGAAGGACAGAAGACAGCACAGAGCAATCCAGAGGGGTGAGGGAGACTCCTGAAAGGTCAACTTTGTTTGATCCAATACATTGTGACACCAGAGACTTATTCCTGCTCTCATGGAGATAATAAAACGTATTAAGAAGCTCTCTCTTGTCGGATATTTGTTCTTTTGTGATTTTATGCTGCATCCAAGTAATGACATCTCTGGAAGCCTGAGTAGACAATTCTCCAACATGAGACTTTAACAGGAATCTACTAGAAGAGTCTGAGAGACCGCAGAGGAAACGGAGAAGTATTTCAACGCGGCCATCATTGTAAGATTCACTAGCATTAAGTGTTTTCTGTAATCTGTCGGCATTATAGTCTATAAAATGAGCTAAAGCAGCAAAAAACTCCTGAAGAGTGAGATGTAAGAAGGTGTAATTCACATTAGGAGGCTGACCAGATTCCATTATGAAACATGAAAAGAGATGAGTATCATTCCTCACATTGAATGACTTCAGATAACGGTCATCAAATACAATCAGGTGATTCATGACTCCATGTTCTGCCATCCATCCAATAGATGTCAGCAGTTCCCGGGCAGTGTGACTATCCCCTGTATGCTGGTTGTGATTGGCCAGAATGTTGGCTACAAAAGTCACAAAGAGTTGTGTCACAGTTTTGGGCAATGATTCTATCAGCTGAT